>NC_068437.1:44015985-44163485 GCF_023373465.1 Oncorhynchus keta | reverse complement strand
ACACCCAACCACCCACCCCCACACACACACGCACACACACACACACACACACACACACACACACACACACACACACATATAGTGTACACACACACACACTCCTTCCCAGCCACACACTCCTCTACCCCCACTAATCTTGCATTTACATTCCTAAACTCATGTCCTCTCATTCTCCCTTTTGTCTTTTTGTTATTCTTTTTATCTCTAGGGGAAACGTTGACCAAGTAGTTTCAGCCACTCTTGTTTTATCCCTCTCCATCCTGTCTGTCTCTTTCCATCATCACCCCATTTTCTAATTTTCTTCTTTTTTTATCCTCTTTCTTTTTGCTTCCCACTGCTGCGACGGGCACAATGCTTCTGGTGGCACCTCTGCCACCGCTCGCCAGTTCAGCTGAATGTTGAACCAGAACAGATGTTAATTTACAGGCCACTGTCTCCCTCGGGGTTAAGCCTTTGTCGCGTCCAACACACTCTCCACACTCTCCCCTAGTTCTCCACAGAATAAACAAACTTGTTTTGTATGAGAATTGTCGTCGCTGTTTGTGCGACTTGGTGTGTTGGTGGTGTCATTTCATTGGTCATATAAGTCTAGACTGTGGTGTGTTTAATTCTCCTTTATCAACAATGTTTACGATATTATTGATAATGTTGTTAAGCTACATTTGTTTGAGTAAATTCATGTCAGAAAAAGGTTCCTTTGTGTCGCTAGCCAATGGAACTCAGTAGAGAACCGTCCCTCTACTGTATATATGTTAGACTGTCTGGCTCCCCTCACCACTCCATCACACCAGGCTCTCTCTCCTGCCTTTAAACTCTCTTAAGGATCTGCCTTTTTCCATTTTCGCCAATTTTTAAAAATGGGATCCAAAATGATTTAGTTGATTGCACTGTGATGATGAAAGTGCAAGAGAAGTTAGAAAGGGTTTCAGGAGATGGGGAGAAATACAGCTAGACAGGAGAGGGCCACATCCCAGCCGTATCTCCTCTAATAACAACCCTCAGATAACCAACCGCAGCAGACTCCTTTAGTACTGCAAAAATAATGGAACATCAGTCCCAAAACGCTAAATCAATTTAATACACTTTAACACCATTTACGCTTGACTTTAAAAGTCATCCTCCAAACGTTAGGCCACACAAAGACCAGTGGCTAAATGAGGCATGATTCATGAAACAGATACCTTTTATCATCCCTGCCAGCCAAAAAGGTCATTTAGTATATTATATCTAAGTGAGCAGCTTATCCCTGCTTCATTACTGATAATTAAGACATGCCTTATCTTCTCCACAATGTGTCTACGGAGAGCCCTGGCATCTGGTATAAAATAAGCATCAATTTCCTCAGTGGAACGAGGGTATTAAAAAGCAGGGCGTCATTGACCATGCATATTCCATCAGTGCTTGTAGGGTTGCATGTGAGGAGCCTCTCTCTCCAGGCCAGGTCCAGTTTAGAGTGTGGGCCTCTGGGAAGATGGGAAGAGGGTGTGGGGCCCTTTGATGCTGTGGAGATGTCCTCCTCCTCTTCTCTTTTTTTCTCATAAACTGCCTCAGAGTTCTTCTCCAAGTCTCTCTCTCTCTCTCTCCATCTTAGCCCTCTCTCAGCATGCAAAGGTGGAGCAGGAGTCGCCAGGAGCGCCTGATTATAGAGCAGATGATATGCTCTGTTTTGAGAATGTTAGCACAATAGTCAGAGTTCAGGGCTGATCTTCAGGAGATGGGCTCACATGAGTAACATAATACAACATGCTCAACTTGTTTGTTTGTAGGAGGAACTGTTTAGGGAAAGTATACTGTTTTCGGTCATTTACATTTTGAATTTCCAGGACATTGCTATCTCGAAATATATAATTCAACGATTTACCAACTCATTCCATTTAGTATGCAGCCTATACTTTATAATGGGTCTTAATATCTACCTTCAAAATTGGGTAAGATATTTTATACCTCTTGAAATGCATCTACATACATTTAATATGGGCAAACAATATTCAAATAATTCCCAGAACTTTCTGTCTGAAAAAGCAGAACAGTGTTGTTGTTCATTACTGTAGGAAAATACTGAACAATGAGTACCACAGTGATTAAGATGTAAATTATTTTTAATTAGAATGTAAATTCTTACATTTATATGAAGACATCAACTGTCAGTTTGCCATAGTATATCTGCTGTGGCTGAATGAAGGCTTCATCATTCATTTGCGGTGTTCAAACTGTTTTGCGCTCCTTTTGTCCTCTGATTGTTGCAATATTCCCTCCTCGTGTTCCCTTTTCATATTACGCCTGTTTATTTGGCCGCTTGCATCCAACACACGTGTGCCTGGGGACTTTGAGGAAATTTGGAATTAAAATTGAGTTCATTCAGTGTGCATCAATTACTTCTGCTGAATTTTCCTCAATGCAAATAAGTCCGTGCTCATAAAAGGAGCGCTTGTACTTGAAATAATTAATTTTCCTCTTTTCAAAAGCCGGCGAATGAGCGGTTGACATTGTTTTAATGTTTTCGAACTCTACCAGGAGAAAGATAATCAGGCATTTCTTTAATATTACCTTTGAATAATATACAGCTATTTGTGTTTTCTATTCAAAGACAGGGCGAGAAGCCATCTCTGTGGAGCTGTAGCCATTAGCCACACAGCAGGGCAAAGTGGCTTCACTGAGAATCATAGCCTCATTGGTGTGAGTGTATGAGTGTATATGCATGAGTGTATATGAGTGGTTGTGGGCCTGCCCAGAGAGGAGAGGAGAGTTGGTGTTGAGTCTATAAGGATGAACTCTAGCTGAAGTCGGTTCAGGACAGCCATGTGGCCTGGGGGCCAGGGCTCTATCAGGGTTAATCCATGTGCAGGCAAGCCCTAGAGCACTTGGAGCTGACAGGGCTGGCCCCAGGGCCACTCTCTCTCCCCTCCACTCTCCTCACACACACAGAGATGAGAGGAGAAGTGGGGATTCTCAGGGTTAAATATAAAGTCACATTGGTTTATCTGAAGTGCAGGAGAAGTATCTGTGGTGTTTTCATACAGTCATGATGAGACATTGATAACGACTGGTAGATTTTATAGTGTTTTCTTACAGTGGTTTGTGTGTTTTACAATCTTTATTATTCAGAATGTATAGCCTGTGTGTCCTTTGTTTTCTGTTTTTAGATAAGTCAAAAGTAATACTTATATTTGATGATTCTATGGTTTTCTATGGTTAATTGCTGTTTCTGCTGAATTATTTTATGTTCACACTTCAAACTTTTGCTGTAGAGTAACATAAAGTAAAATCTTCATCTCAATCATTATTTTCCCATCAACATACCCAAATATCTTGTGCTGTTTTGATATGATACATGGAAGAGGAGGTTTCTTTCTCTCTGGAATACCGTGTGCAGTATGTGGATCCACAGTGGCTTTTCCCCCTCCGTCTACACCCCTCCCCAGCCCCTCAGAGCTGCTGTTGACTAACAAGTTGTGGCTCTTTTCTCTTTCGGCGGAGGGTGCAAGACAACTACTTGAGACGAGAGAGGGAGATTTATCCTGCAGACCTCTTGGAGCTACTCAAGCAGAAAGATGCTGTGTGGAGAGAGATGCTCTCTCACCCCCCTCTCTCTGTCCCTCTCTCTGTCTCCCTCTTACTCACTCCCCCCGCCCCTCCCTCCCTCACTCTCTCTCCCCCTCCCCCCTCTCTCCCTCTCCCTCTCCCCTTTCTCCCTCACTCCCCTCTCCCCCTCTCCCCTCTCTCTACCCTCCTCTCTCTCTCCCGCCCCTCTCCCTCCCTCCCTCCCTCCCCCCCCCCTCTCTCTCTCTCTCTCTCTCTCTCTCTCTCTCTCTCTCTCTCGCTCTCGCTCTCGCTCTCGCTCTCTCTCTCTGCAGCATTTTGTATTTTTAATGAGCTTCCTTACAAACACTGTGGGCTTGCCTATTCTCTCTTCTCTCCTCAGAGTAGGCTCAAAGGAGACTTGTCCTAATTAAGTAGGCTAGGGCTGTATGTGATAGCCTACAGTGCAGCTCACATGACTTTTTAATCATTTTTTGGGAGCTTCACTTCACAAGATCAAACTTGACAACTTATGTTGCATTATTAGCACATTTTTTTGTTTAAAAGTTTCCTTCCTTGTATAGTTACAACAAAATAGTTGCATTTTGTATCACTTGGAATTTAGATTTTTGTTTGTTAGTGAGACAGATCTCAATTCTATGTGGTTTGAGGAGTTTATGTGAAGATGTTATGCAGCATTGTACAGTGTTATAAGACTGATATTCAAGCCTGGATAAAACGGTCACTCTTTGTGGATGAAGCACCCACTTTTCTGAACTGGGGTCAGTTATTTTCTTCTTTGATCTTCTCTTCCTTTTGAAGGAAACAGTGAATGAAAAGCTCCAGCTCCTCCGCTGTGTCCTTCTCTCCCTGCAATTACCCAACAGTACTTTTATATGCATGCCAATGGTTTTAAAATGGTCTTTTCTTCCCTTTCAAGCTATATTTCATTGTTGGTGCCAGTGGGCTGTGTCTATTTATTTAGGGGTAATTGGTGAGAGAAACAAGGAACTAGTGAAGTACATCCACTTATCTCACTTCCCTTCAGAGCAAGCTGGAGCATCTTGGTTGGCAGGACAATATGCCCATAATGTCTATTTTATACCTAGATAGACAAACACAATCAAGGCCGGGTTCCTCATTGTCCCAGTGCCGTTTGAAATGGTCTCCGACTACACGGTTTGTAGCAGAGCTGGCTGTAGGCCCTCGAAGACAACCTTTGAAAAGCCTCCCTCCCCCCCAACCGGCATTATCTAATGATTTCACTTACACCTCCCTTATTTAACACTGTCATGGAAAGCAAGGAATCCGCCATTCATAATTTACATGTCATTTGCTGCCTCATATTGTGTGAAATTTAATTACAGCGTTCAGATTGTGGCCAGTGCTCGTTTGTCTCAGGCAGAGCTCACAATGCCGCATTGATGTGAGCTGAGCGGCGCTCTCAGTCTCCTTTTTATCACATCACCTTCTGCTGCAGCCATCAAGTCCGCTCAGTCCCCTCTTTCACTCCTTTGTCAGGAAAATGAGAGAAGTTGACCCCCATTTTCATTTAAAAATCCAGGCCATCATATAAAAGATTCCGTTTGAAAAGATTTAATTCAGTGCTCCGTCACAATAGAATATACGGATATATTTTTGGGGGAGGAAAGTGATTACTCCTCTTAACAACTCTCAAAGAGGTTTTTATAACTTCCACTGAGTTGGAAAGATAAATTAAAATGGTTGCTCAACTCCCAGGTGTTTAGCCTAGTCGGTGGATAAATGAATACAAATAGAAATAAAACATTGTTAGATTTTCATGTTGTTTCCAGCCGGTAGCTAATTGTATGGCGGTCTTTGCAACAAACAGTTTGGAGTGTATACTAAAAGAGGGGGACTCTTTTCTGTACTGGACTGGGAGTCGCTAATGGCATATTATTCAACGTTTTAGCCATTTTCTGAAAGTTTCCTCTAAATCAAAGGCGCCGCGCAGGGCTGGGTAATTGCGGGCTGCTCGGCCTCCTGCTGAGTGCTGCGTATGACTGTAATCCTCCTGACAACTCTAACTCTGCCCCAGCCTGGCAGACAGCCCAGTCAGCCCAGTCCACAGCCAAACACACTGAAGACTGAATTAAGAGGATGAAGAGGATAATTATTAGATTCAGAAACAGTTTCCCAGAAAGAGGACTGTTGGTATTCGGGGCTGTGAAGAAGTGTTTATGGTGCTGGCGATGCTGGGCTTGAACAATGAAGCATCAGAGGCATCAGAGTTGGTGGATCAGTTCAGTAAGAAGATGAAGGGTGGTGTTGGAGAGAGAAATGGACTGGTGCAACTGACCTCACTGTTCAGTGATGGTCTTGTAAAGAAAAAATCATGATTTTGTAGGTTGACTCCTGATTTCTTGTACTGCTAAATGTAGAATATCAAGTTGAGTCATATTCATGTATTTGCAGCACATTCAGTAGATGTTAGGGAATTATCTACAAGTATTTATTACTTATCTTTAACTCCTTGGTTGATCTAGCTGTGGTCTTTTTTAAAGCTTTTAGTTGAAGACGGGGTGAAGCCAGAGGGGTTTTAATGAGGCTAGACAGAGCAGACAGACAGAGGAGAGGTGTATTTGTGTGTGAGACTGGTCACAGAACCGACACAGGGAGGTGAATGAGATAACTTTCTGTCTGCTGAAAGCTGCACTGATGATCACCTCTCTCCTTTATACATGGTTACATTTCCCTTTGGATCAGCATCTATCTATATGTACTTACTATGTATTAAAGGGGACACTACACTACATAATTGGTACCCCTATGTGAGGGAAACCCTCAACATTACCGTTAGCCGGTAATTGGCAGCTTTTGGCAGATAAAAAAAATGAAAAGCCGATAAATGAAATTGTTGCAGGCTAAATTAACCGGGAGAAAAAAAACATTGCCAAACAATACTTTCTGTTAGTCGATGGAAATACATTTGACCGTCATGCTTATCAGTCTATAGGTTCATTTGCACATTTTCACAGAATTGAATTGGTGCGTGTGTATTCTCTTTAGTCATCATGTGTCTTATTTATCACACTCACACTGCATACAGGGCCTGTATTGAGCGGAATATCAGTGCTCGAGATACTGAAGATCCTCTGCTTGTTGCGGCTGGAGTGAAACGTGCACTTTTATGCAGTAAACCCATTCATTGTGAAACAATTCTAGATGCAGTCGCGTGTTAAAAACTGTTATGATGGCCACGATTTAAAAGAGCAACTTTCTCAACTGGTAATTGAAGAGCGCCTCCATTTTACAATGTCAGCTGGAGGCAGTATGCATTTTGAAAACATGTACTTAATTGTTTGAAACCTGAACATTTGACTTCATATTATGAGGCATGTCTTAACTTCCTTCAAAGGAACCTAGCCAAAATCCCACCATTGAAACGTGGAGAAAAGTATTTTATAAAGACTTTCATGTATGCCACTGAAACCAGCATTTCTCTCCTGTTCTAATGGTTTTCATATCAACTTTGTGGTGGTATCAGAGGAAGGCCTTAAGAATTGTCAGAATGGACTTCCTCTGACACCGCCTGGTGTAGAGGTCCTGGATGGCAGGCAGCTTTGCCCCAGTGATGTACTGGGCCGTACGCACTACCCTCTGTAGTGTCTTGCGGTCTGAGGCTGAGCAATTGCCGTACCAGGTAGTGATGCAACCATGCTCTCGATGTTGCAGGTGAAGAACCTTTTGAGGATCTCAGGACCCATGCCAAATCTTTTTAGTTTCCTGAGGGGGAATAGGCTTTGACGTGCCCTCTTCATGACTGTCATGGTGTGTTTGGACCATTCTAGTTTGTTGTTGATGTGGACACCAAGGAACTTGAAGCTCTCAACCTGCTCCACTACAGCCCCGTCGATGAGAATGGGGACAAGCTCGGTGCTCCTTTCCTGGAGTCCACAATCATCTCCTTCATCTTGGTTACGTTGAGGGATAGGTTGTTATTCTGACACCACCAGGCCAGGTCTCTGACCTCCTCCCTATAGGCTGTCTCGTCGTTGTCGGTGATCAGGCCTGCCACTGTTGTGTCGTCTGGAAACTTAATGGTGGTGTTGGAGTCGTGCCTGGCCATGCAGTCGTGGGTGAACAAGGAGTACAGGAGGGGACTGAGCACACACCCCTGAGGAGCCGAGCACACACCCCTCAGCATGACGGATGTGTTGCTACCCAGCCTCACCATCTGGGGCGGCCTGTCAGGAAGTCCAGGATCCAATTGCAGAGAGAGGTGTTTAGTCCCAGGTTCCTTAGCTTAGTGATGAGCTTTGAGGGTACAATGGTGTTGAACGCTGAGCTGTAGTCAATGAATAACATTCTCACATAGGTGTTCCTTTTGTCCAGGTGGGAATTGGCAGTGTGGAGTGCAATAGAGATTGCATCATCTGTTGAACTGTTTGGGCGGTATGCAAGTGGGTCTAGGGTTTCTGGGATAATGGTGTTGATGTGAGCCATTACCAACCTTTCAAAGCACTTCATGGCTACGGACGTGAGTGCTACAGGTCTGTAGTCATGTAGGCAGGTTGCCTTTGTGTTCTTGGGCACAGGGACTATGGTGGTCTGCTTGAAACATGTTGGTATTACAGACTCAATCAGGGACATGTTGAAAATGTCAGTGAAGACACCTGCCAGTTGGTCAGCACATGCCCGGAGCACACGTCCTGGTAATCCGTCTGGCCCCGCAGCCTTGTGTATGTTGACCTGTTTAAAGGTCTTACTCATGTCGGCTATGGAGAGCGTGATCACACAGTCGTCCGGAACAGCTGATGCTCTCATGCATGCCTCAGTGTTGCTTGCCTCGAAGCGAGCATAGAAGTGATTTAGCTCGTCTGGTAGGCTCGTGTCACTAGGCAGCTCGCGGCTATGCTTCCCTTAGAAGTCTGTAATAGTTTGCAAGCCCTGCCACATCCGACGAGCGTCGGAGCCGGTGTAGTATGATTCAATCTTAGCCCTGTATTGACTCTTTGCCTGTTTGATGGTTCGTCGCAGGGCATAGTGGGATTTCTTGTAAGCTTCCGGGTTAGAGTGGGTCTAGGGTTTTGATACACACAGGAAACTGTTGCGCATGAAAAACCCAGCAGAGTTGCAGTTCTTGACACACTCAAACAGGTGCGCCTGGCTCCTACTACCATACCACGTTCAAAGGCACTTAAATATTTTGTCTTGACAATTCACCCTATGAATGGCACACATAAACAGTCCATGTCTGAAATGTCGCAAGGCTTAAAAAGCATTCTTTAACCTGTCTCCTCACCTTCATCTACACTGATTGAAGTGGATTTAACAAGTGACATCAATAAGGGATGATAGCTTTCACCTGGATTCACCTGGTCAGCCTATGTCATGGAGAGAGCTAGTGTTCCTAATGTTTTGTACACTCATGGTATGTACATATTTACCTCAATTACCTCTTACCCCTGTACATAAGTAAGCATTTCTACACCTGTGACAAATATTTGATTTGAATTGTGTTTTCCTGTAAATTGTATTTTGGCAAATTATGTTTTGTTGGCTGTTTCATTACAGGAGTTGCATGTTCTGTTAAGTTGAATTTCCATACGTCTGTCATTCTGAGCACCGTGGGTGGACAACCTAATGGATTACTCACCCAATGAATATGGGTCCGGTACATTTCTCAAATTAAAATCTTCCTGATCACATTGTCCATTTTCTGAATGGAAACCCTGACATACACACAAGCACACACACCCCCTTACAAACATTTGTTTTCTGTGTGGACCCCAGGAAGAGTTGCCTTGGCAACAGCTGATGGGGATCCTAATAAAACTCTAAATACAGAGCAATGTTTTCTGTCCAGTGAAATGACCACGATTCTGTCATTTTGACTAAATAGACTGGGCATTGTCGTCCTCATCAGCAGTGTCCCGCTCTAGCAGTCCTTACCCAGAGTGAGATCCCATCTGACAGGCACAGTGCATCGGAACAGTGCCCTTCTCTCCAGCACCACCACACCATACCGACACCAGGGACCACTCCACTGACTCATAGTGCGTCACACTACATACATGTCCAATGTACCTAAAGTCTGTCAGAGGCCTGGCTTGGGGTCTCAGGGCAACTACTGTAATACTCCCAGGACTAATGATAGGCAGCAGTTCTCCCTCACCATTAACACCCAGTACTCCATACGTAGAATAAGGATTTAATCTAGCATTATGGGGCAATCAAGTCTGAGTTTAATTTTATTGAGACAGAGAGTCAACCTGTTTAACACACATAATATAAGAAAATGCATCAAACTCAACAGATTCCAAACAACAACAGCATGGCAAAAGACCATGCAACAGGCAACTGCATGAGGAGAGACCTTGGGAATGTGAAAAAAGAGCAGGCTGTGAATTTTTGACAGGCTGGTTGGGTTGATGTCTTGTTTGCTGTGACACCCTGTAAACCCTAAAGGTGTCTGAATGAATGGACCCAGGACTCACCTACTGGTGGATAAACAGAAGAGCTAGCCCACAGGGACAGCAACACAGGGAGGACTAACTCAGGCTAAACAGAAGAGCTAGCCCACAGGGACAGCAACACAGGGAGGACTAACTCAGGCTAAACAGAAGAGCTAGCCCACAGGGACAGCAACACAGGGAGGATTAACTCAGGCTAAACAGAAGAGCTAGCCCACAGGGACAGCAACACAGGGAGGACTAACTCAGGCTAAACAGAAGAGCTAGCCCACAGGGACAGCAACACAGGGAGGATTAACTCAGGCTAAACAGAAGAGCTAGCCCACAGGGACAGCAACACAGGGAGGATTAACTCAGGCTAAACAGAAGAGCTAGCCCACAGGGACAGAAACACAGGGAGGATTAACTCAGGCTAAACAGAAGAGCTAGCCCACAGGGACAGCAACACAGGGAGGATTAACTCAGGCTAAACAGAAGAGCTAGCCCACAGGGACAGCAACACAGGGAGGATTAACTCAGGCTAAACAGAAGAGCTAGCCCACAGGGACAGCAACACAGGGAGGATTAACTCAGGCTAAACAGAAGAGCTAGCCCACAGGGACAGAAACACAGGGAGGATTAACTCAGGCTAAACAGAAGAGCTAGCCCACAGGGACAGCAACACAGGGAGGATTAACTCAGGCTAAACAGAGGAGCTAGCCCACAGGGACAGCAACACAGGGAGGATTAACTCAGGCTAAACAGAAGAGCTAGCCCACAGGGACAGCAACACAGGGAGGATTAACTCAGGCTCAACAGAGGAGCTAGCCCACAGGGACAGCAACACAGGGAGGACTAACTCAGACTAAACAGAAGAGCTAGCCCACAGGGACAGCAACACAGGGAGGACTAACTCAGGCTAAACATAAGAGCTAGCCCACAGGGCCAGCAACACAGGGAGGACTAACTCAGCCTAAACAGAAGAGCTAGCCCACAGGGACAGAAACACAGGGAGGACTAACTCAGACTAAACAGAAGAGCTAGCCCACAGGGGCAGCAACACAGGGGGGACTAACTCAGGCTAAACATAAGAGCTAGCCCACAGGGCCAGCAACACAGGGAGGACTAACTCAGCCTAAACAGAAGAGCTAGCCCACAGGGACAGAAACACAGAGAGGACTAACTCAGCCTAAACAGAAGAGCTAGCCCACAGGGCCAGAAACACAGGGAGGACTAACTCAGCCTAAACAGAAGAGCGAGCCCACAGGGCCAGAAACACAGGGAGGACTAACTCAGCCTAAACAGAAGAGCGAGCCCACAGGGACAGAGACACAGGGAGGACTAACTCAGCCTAAACAGAAGAGCGAGCCCACAGGGCCAGAAACACAGGGAGGACTAACTCAGCCTAAACAGAAGAGCGAGCCCACAGGGCCAGAAACACAGGGAGGACTAACTCAGCCTAAACAGAAGAGCGAGCCCACAGGGACAGAGACACAGGGAGGACTAACTCAGCCTAAACAGAAGAGCGAGCCCACAGGGCCAGAAACACAGGGAGGACTAACTCAGCCAAAACAGAACAGCGAGCCCACAGGGCCAGAAACACAGGGAGGACTAACTCAGCCTAAACAGAAGAGCGAGCCCACAGGGCCAGAAACACAGGGAGGACTAACTCAGCCTAAACAGAAGAGCGAGCCCACAGGGCCAGAAACACAGGGAGGACTATAACTCAGACTGAGGCAAAAGCCTAATTCTTCCCACCATTGATTTGTCAGTTCAGTCTGACTATAGCAATGGGAAAGTAATAGATTGCAACGTACTCAATGAATTTCAGTACTGGAAAGTGTAAAGTTTTCCAAGAGGAAACCATTTGAGTCCTGAGAGAAAAACATAAACACTTCTAAATGACAGAGTAGATGAGTAGGATTTTTTGAAACCAGAGTCATGAAGGTGCTGTGTGCTAATGTGAGGCCCAGACCAGGATGGTTAAATTGGGGGGGGACAATAGGCACAAGTGTCCAGCATGCCTGCTATAGTATGGAAGGTTACTATAGGCAACACCTTTTCAGTGCAGGCCTGCAAAATCCCTAGTGTGGTGGGGTTTTCTCTCAGGAGTGATGTCATCTTGGAACAAGCTTTCTTTTGAAAGGTCACCAGTGGCTTATGATGGGTTATTCCCAGTGGTCCTCTCTCCTGGACCCCACACCCTCCCTAGCCCAGTGGTCCTCTCTCCTGGACCCCACACCCTCCCTATCCCAGTGGTCCTCTCTCCTGGACCCCACACCCTCCCTAGCCCAGTGGTCCTCTCTCCTGGACCCCACACCCTCCCTATCCCAGTGGTCCTCTCTCCTGGACCCCACTCCCTCCCTATCCCAGTGGTCCTCTCTCCTGGACCCCACACCCTCCCTAGCCCAGTGGTCCTCTCTCCTGGACCCCACACCCTCCCTAGCCCAGTGGTCCTCTCTCCTGGACCCCACACCCTCCCTATCCCAGTGGTCCTCTCTCCTGGATTCCACTCCCTCCCTATCCCAGTGGTCCTCTCTCCTGGACCCCACACCCTCCCTAGCCCAGTGGTCCTCTCTCCTGGACCCCACACCCTCCCTATCCCAGTGGTCCTCTCTCCTGGACCCCACACCCTCCCTAGCCCAGTGGTCGTCTCTCCTGGACCCACACCCTCCCTATCCCAGTGGTCCTCTCTCCTGGACCCCACACCCTCCCTAGCCCAGTGGTCCTCTCTCCTGGACCCCACACCCTCCCTATCCCAGTGGTCCTCTCTCCTGGACCCCACACCCTCCCTAGCCCAGTGGTCGTCTCTCCTGGACCCACACCCTCCCTATCCCAGTGGTCCTCTCTCCTGGACCCCACACCCTCCCTATCCCAGTGGTCCTCTCTCCTGGACCCCACACCCTCCCTTTCCCAGTGGTCCTCTCTCCTGGATTCCACACCCTCCCTATCCCAGTGGTCCTCTCTCCTGGACCCCACACCCTCCCTATCCCAGTGGTCCTCTCTCCTGGACCCCACACCCTCCCTATCCCAGTGGTCCTCTCTCCTGGACCCCACACCCTCCCTATCCCAGTGGTCCTCTCTCCTGGACCCCACACCCTCCCTATCCCAGTGGTCCTCTCTCCTGGATTCCACTCCCTCCCTATCCCAGTGGTCCTCTCTCCTGGACCCCACACCCTCCCTATCCCAGTGGTCCTCTCTCCTGGACCCCACACCATCCCTATCCCAGTGGTCCTCTCTCCTGGACCCCACACCCTCCATATCCCAGTGGTCCTCTCTCCTGGACCCCACACCCTCCCTAGCCCAGTGGTCCTCTCTCCTGGACCCTCCCTAGCCCAGTGGTCCTCTCTCCTGGACCCCTCCCTCCCTATCCCAGTGGTCCTCTCTCCTGGATTCCACTCCCTCCCTATCCCAGTGGTCCTCTCTCCTGGATTCCACTCCCTCCCTATCCCAGTGGTCCTCTCTCCTGGACCCCACACCCTCCCTAGCCCAGTGGTCC
Organism: Oncorhynchus keta; assembly: GCF_023373465.1. NCBI lineage: Eukaryota > Metazoa > Chordata > Actinopteri > Salmoniformes > Salmonidae > Oncorhynchus > Oncorhynchus keta. Next base: position 44,150,051 of record NC_068437.1, on the reverse strand, counting down.
TCTCTCCTGGACCCCACACCCTCCCTATCCCAGTGGTCCTCTCTCCTGGACCCCACACCCTCCCTATCCCAGTGGTCGTCTCTCCTGGACCCACACCCTCCCTATCCCAGTGGTCCTCTCTCCTGGACCCCACACCCTCCCTATCCCAGTGGTCCTCTCTCCTGGACCCCACACCCTCCCTATCCCAGTGGTCCTCTCTCCTGGATTCCACTCCCTCCCTATCCCAGTGGTCCTCTCTCCTGGACCCCACACCCTCCCTATCCCAGTGGTCCTCTCTCCTGGACCCCACACCCTCCCTATCCCAGTGGTCCTCTCTCCTGGACCCCACACCCTCCCTATCCCAGTGGTCCTCTCTCCTGGACCCCACACCCTCCCTATCCCAGTGGTCCTCTCTCCTGGACCCCACACCCTCCCTATCCCAGTGGTCCTCTCTCCTGGACCCCACACCCTCCCTATCCCAGTGGTCCTCTCTCCTGGACCCCACACCCTCCCTATCCCAGTGGTCCTCTCTCCTGGACCCCACACCCTCCATATCCCAGTGGTCCTCTCTCCTGGATCCCACACCCTCCCTAGCCCAGTGGTCCTCTCTCCTGGACCCCACACCCTCCCTAGCCCAGTGGTCCTCTCTCCTGGACCCCACACCCTCCCTATCCCAGTGGTCCTCTCTCCTGGATTCCACTCCCTCCCTATCCCAGTGGTCCTCTCTCCTGGATTCCACTCCCTCCCTATCCCAGTGGTCCTCTCTCCTGGACCCCACACCCTCCCTATCCCAGTGGTCCTCTCTCCTTGACCCCACTCCCTCCCTATCCCAGTGGTCCTCTCTCCTGGACCCCACTCCCTCCCTATCCCAGTGGTCCTCTCTCCTGGATTCCACTCCCTCCCTATCCCAGTGGTCCTCTCTCCTGGATTCCACTCCCTTCCTATCCCAGTGGTCCTCTCTCCTGGATTCCACTCCCTTCCTATCCCAGTGGTCCTCTCTCCTGGATTCCACTCCCTCCCTATCCCAGTGGTCCTCTCTCCTGGATTCCACTCCCTCCCTATCCCAGTGGTCCTCTCTCCTGGATTCCACTCCCTCCCTATCCCAGTGGTCCTCTCTCCTGGATCCCTCCTATCCCAGTGGTCCCTCTCCTGGATTCCACTCCCTCCCTATCCCAGTGGTCCTCTCTCCTGGATTCCACTCCCTCCCTATCCCAGTGGTCCTCTCTCCTGGATTCCACTCCCTCCCTATCCCAGTGGTCCTCTCTCCTGGATTCCACTCCCTCCCTATCCCAGTGGTCCTCTCTCCTGGATTCCACTCCCTCCCTATCCCAGTGGTCCTCTCTCCTGGATTCCACTCCCTCCCTATCCCAGTGGTCCTCTCTCCTGGACCCCACTCCCTCCCTATCCCAGTGGTCCTCTCTCCTGGATTCCACTCCCTCCCTATCCCAGTGGTCCTCTCTCCTGGACTCCACTCCCTCCCTATCCCAGTGGTCCTCTCTCCTGGATTCCACTCCCTCCCTATCCCAGTGGTCCTCTCTCCTGGATTCCACTCCCTCCCTATCCCAGTGGTCCTCTCTCTTGGATTCCACTCCCTTCCTATCCCAGTGGTCCTCTCACCCGGACCTGACTCGTTCCATCATGACCCACCCTCTCTAAGTGTGATTCATGGCTCCTTCCACCTCCCTGGTGCACACCAAAAGGCCTAGTTAACATTACAGCTCCTTTATGTTGGAGGGTCTTAGAAAAGAGGTCCTCTTCTCAGCACATGGACACACAAATAGACCTACATAATTTTGTATTACATAATGGGGATTGTTTTTCATTTCTTTATTGATGCATTGTTTGGCTGTATCCCTTAACAAACCTGCGCCCAAATTTGAAATCATTTTTGTGAGTATGGAAAATTGCCGGGATTCCCCACTTCAGCTCATGAAACATGGGACCAACACTACATGATGTGTCTGCAAGTGTATCCCCCACCAGCTGGGGCACTCCCCCCACCAAGGCTCTGCCAGATAGTGCCCCTCTTTTTGGAGCTGCCTGACACAGTAACACCTGGGTGGCCTTTCAGCTGTGAAACGCAGCTCATTTAAACTGTGCTTGAACTTCATGTTGTGTGCTTGGAAATGTCTCGTCAGAGGACAGAGTTCCAGCCATCTCCATGCAGAGCTCTGCTTGTAAATAGTGTCACTTCCAGGCCCAGTCAGGCCCTGTCTGAGAAACCTGATGAATGAAATATTGTCCCAATGCTCCACATGTATTAACATACAGTACAGAGCTACTGTAACAGGGAAGTAATGGGTAGAACCAACTCCAGACCTGGGATATTGTTACTGTTGATATTATTAAGGGGTATTATTATAGTCACTTTACCCCTACCTGCATGTACAAATAGAGGTGTCACTACAGCAAAGAGCTGGAGGTGTCACTAGAGGTGTCACTACAGCAAACAGCTGGAGGCAGGGCTTTCTCCTATAGAGTTCCATTTTTATGGAATGGTCTGCCTATGCGGGTGAGAGATGCAGACTCAACCTTTAAGTCTTTATTGAAGACTCATCTCTTCAGCAGGTCCTATGATTGAGTGTAGTCTGGCCCAGGAGTGTGAAGGTGAATTGAAAGGCTCTGGAGCAACGAACCTTCCTTGCTGACTCTGCCTGGCCGGTTCCCTTCTCTCCACTAGGATTCTCTGCCTCTAACCCTATTACAGGGGCTGAGTCACTGGCTTAATGGTGCTCTTCCATGCCGTCCCTAGGAGGGGTGCGTCGCTTGAGTGGGTTGAGTCACTGACATGATCTTCCTGTCCGGGTTGACGCCCCCCATTGGGTTGTACCGTGGCGGAGATCTTTGTGGGCTATACTCTGCCTTGTCTCAGGATGGTAAGTTGGTGGTTGAAGATATCCCTCTCGTGGTGTGGGGGCTGTGGGTGAGTGGGTGGGGTTATATCCTGCCTGTTTGGCCCTGTCCGAGGGTATCGTCGGATGGGGCCTCAGTGTTTTCCGACCCCTCCTGTCTCAGCCTCCAGTATTTATGGTGCAGAAGTTTATGTGTTTGGGGGCTAGGGTCAATCTGTTATATCTAGAGTATTTCTCCTGTTATCCGGTGTCCTGTGTGAATTTAAGTACGCTCTCTCTAATTCTCTCTCTCTTTCTCTCTTTTTATCTCTTTCTTTCTCTCTTTCTCTCTTTCTATATTTATTTATTTCTCTCGAAGGACCTGAGCCCTAGGACCATGCCTCAGGACTACCTGGCCTGATGACTCCTTGCTGTCCCCAGTCCACCTGGCCGTGCTGCTGCTCCAGTTTCAACTGTTCTGCCTGTGGCTATGGAACCCTGTCCTGTTCACCGGACGTGCTACCTGTCCCAGACCTGCTGTTTTCAACTCTCTAGAGACAGCAGGAGCAGTAGAGATACTCTGAATGATCGGCTATGAAAAGCCAACTGACATTTACTCCTGAGGTGCTGACCTGTTGCACCCTCGACAACCACTGTGATTATTATTATTTGACCCTGCTGGTTATCTATGAACATCTGAACATCTTGGCCATGTTCTGTTATAATCTCCACCCGGCACAGCCAGAAGAGGACTGGCCACCCCACATAGCCTGGTTCCTCTCTAGGTGTCTTCCTAGGTTCTGGCCTTTCTAGGGAGTTATTCCTAGCCACTGTGCTTCTACACCTGCATTGCTTGCTGTTTGGGGTTTTAGGCTGGGTTTCTGTACAGCACTTTGTGACTTCAGCTGATGTAAGAAGGGCTTTATAAATACATTTGATTGATACAAATGACCTTGATTAACACACTGACTCGGTACCAGTACCCCCTTGTATATAGCCTCGTTATTGTTACTTTATTGTATTACTTTTCATTTTATTTTTGACTTTAGTTTATTTAGTAAATATTTTCTTAACTCTATTAAGGGCTTATGCCATTTAAGGCACACCGATTGGTGCAGTGGTCTAAGACACTACATCTCAGTGTTAGAGGCGGCACTACAGACAACTAGGTTCAAATCCAGGCTGTATCACAACTGGCTGTGATTAGGAGTCCCATAGGACAGTGTGCAATTGGGCCAGTGTAGGCTGTCATTGTAAATAAGATGTTTTTCTTAACTGACTTGCCTAGTTTTAAAAAAGCATTTCAGGGTAAGTTGTATTTGGCGCATGTGACAAATAAATAACATTTGATTTGATTATTTGGATATCCTTTCAATACCTGACATATTTGATGCTATTATAGCATAATAGTGACAAATGATCTAAGTGATTGGGTTGCAATGAAATGATTACAGTAACTAATAACCGTATTGATGAACACGCTGGACCACTCCTCCCCAAGCTGTCCTGTCACCATCCTGTCATCTGTATAGTGGCTGTCAGACCACTCCAGCAGATCCAATACAAGGTGCATCTCAATTGTGCGGCTGGGCTCCACACTCCTCTTTAAACCTGAGAAATATTTGCTTTTGCTCATTTTACGGCTAATTAAGCTGACGTCTCCAGGCAAGAGCTACACGTAGAGGCGACAGCCAATCAGAGGATCTGTTCTGCACAAGGCTGTGCATGTTCTCTACTAAAATGAACAAGAACATTTAAGCACAGAAAAATGTATATCGATGATTTCTGGAGAGAAAAATATAGCTAAGTGGCCTGAGAATATTTGTAGATTTTTAGTATATCACAAATCCTAACAAATCCTAAAAAATCTTAACAATTGTAGGTGAGATAAGAACATTCCAGTGTTTTTTGTTTTGTTAAAGAAAATTATTTACAAAAAACATAAACGCTTTTTCAAACCTGATAGAATGATACGCCTGCTGATTGTACTGAAATAATTATTTAATGAGAGACATTGTTTGTAGCGCTATTATATGGAGTGAATCCATACTAATAAATGACTAGTTGAGATTAATCAAAGGGAATGGGTAGATGAGGAGGAGACTATTCACCTCTCAGAGACCGTAGCCTGTTATAATACATAAGGCTACATGTTTTTACAGACAGTGTATTTAATGTGAAGACAGCGCTTACATGAATTTTCCCCCTACACACTGTGCTGTCTTCATTCCTCCCCCCAGCCCCTCGGCGAGTGCTCGCTATGATCAAATATTGAACACTCACTGTCCTGTCGTGCCCAGCTTGCCTCACACCCCCTCAGGTCTGTACCAGGCCTACATCCCAACCTACAGACAATGGACTGGACTAGGCAGACTACCAGCTAAGTAGAACATATAGACCTTTAAACAGAATATGGATTTGCTTATTTGGACTTGTGTGGAATATATATTTTTTTACCACATACATTTGCACCATAAATACCGACAGTGTATTTAGACCAGGAAAAACATTTATGTGAAAATAATTACATCAGATTTACACATTGCTTTTTGGTTCATAAAATCATCATCAAATCTCTCTCGTGTGCTATAGTTTTTTTTATTAGAATGAAAAGTGGAAAAGCCCTTGAATAGCCCCAGAACAACACCTTGAATAGCCCCAGAACAACACCCTGAATAGACCCAGAACAACACCCTGAATAGACCCAGAACAACACCCTGAATAGCCCCAGAACAACACCTTGAATAGCCCCAGAACAACACCTTGAATAGCCCCAGAACAACACCTTGAATAGACCCAGAACAACACCTTGAATAGACCCAGAACAACACCTTGAATAGACCCAGAACAACACCTTGAATAGACCCAGAACAACACCTTGAATAGACCCAGAACAACACCTTGAATAGCCCCAGAACAACACCTTGAATAGACCCAGAACAACACCTTGAATAGACCCAGAACAACACCTTGAATAGCCCCAGAACAACACCTTGAATAGCCCCAGAACAACACCTTGAATAGACCCAGAACAACACCTTGAATAGCCCCAGAACAACACCTTGAATAGCCCCAGAACAACACCTTGAATAGACCCAGAACAACACCTTGAATAGACCCAGAACAAAACCTTGAATAGACCCAGAACAACACCTTGAATAGCCCCAGAACAACACCTTGAATAGCCCCAGAACAACACCTTGAATAGCCCCAGAACAACACCTTGAATAGCCCCAGAACAACACCTTGAATAGCCCCAGAACAACACCTTGAATAGCCCCAGAACAACACCTTGAATAGCCCCAGAACAACACCTTGAATAGCCCCAGAACAACACCTTGAATAGCCCCAGAACAACACCTTGAATAGCCCCAGAACAACACCTTGAATAGACCCAGAACAAAACCTTGAATAGCCCCAGAACAACACATTGAATAGACCCAGAACAAAACCTTGAATAGACCCAGAACAACACCTTGAATAGCCCCAGAACAACACCTTGAATAGACCCAGAACAACACCTTGAATAGCCCCAGAACAACACCTTGAATAGACCCAGAACAACACCTTGAATAGACCCAGAACAACACCCTGAATAGACCCAGAACAACACCTTGAATAGCCCCAGAACAACACCTTGAATAGCCCCAGAACAACACCTTGAATAGCCCCAGAACAACACCTTGAATAGCCCCAGAACAACACCTTGAATAGACCCCCAGAACAACACCTTGAATAGCCCCAGAACAACACCTTGAATAGACCCAGAACAACACCTTGAATAGACCCAGAACAACACCTTGAATAGACCCAGAATAGCCCCAGAACAACACCTTGAATAGACCCAGAACAACACCTTGAATAGCCCCAGAACAACGCCTTGAATAGCCCCAGAACAACACCTTGAATAGACCCAGAACAAAACCTTGAATAGCCCCAGAACAAAACCTTGAATAGACCCAGAACAACACCTTGAATAGACCCAGAACAAAACCTTGAATAGACCCAGAACAAAACCTTGAATAGACCCAGAACAACACCTTGAATAGACCCAGAACAACACCTTGAATAGACCCAAAACAACACCTGAATAGCCCCAGAACAACACCTTGAATAGACCCAGAACAACACCTTGAATAGCCCCAGAACAACACCTTGAATAGCCCCAGAACAACACCTTGAATAGACACAGAACAAAACCTTGAATAGACCCAGAACAACACCTTGAATAGACCCAGAACAACACCTTGAATAGCCCCAGAACAACACCTTGAATAGACCCAGAACAACACCTTGAATAGACCCAGAACAACACCCTGAATAGACCCAGAACAACACCTTGAATAGCCCCAGAACAACACCTTGAATAGCCCCAGAACAACACCTTGAATAGCCCCAGAACAACACCTTGAATAGCCCCAGAACAACACCTTGAATAGCCCCAGAACAACACCTTGAATAGCCCCAGAACAACACCTTGAATAGACCCAGAACAACACCTTGAATAGACCCAGAACAACACCTTGAATAGCCCCAGAACAACACCTTGAATAGACCCAGAACAACACCTTGAATAGCCCCAGAACAACGCCTTGAATAGCCCCAGAACAACACCTTGAATAGACCCAGAACAAAACCTTGAATAGCCCCAGAACAAAACCTTGAATAGATCCAGAACAACACCTTGAATAGACCCAGAACAAAACCTTGAATAGACCCAGAACAAAACCTTGAATAGACCCAGAACAACACCTTGAATAGACCCAGAACAACACCTTGAATAGACCCAGAACAACACCCTGAATAGCCCCAGAACACCTTGAATAGACCCAGAACAACACCTTGAATAGCCCCAGAACAACACCTTGAATAGCCCCAGAACAACACCTTGAATAGCCCCAGAACTTGAATAGCCCCAGAACAACACCTTGAATAGACACAGAACAAAACCTTGAATAGACCCAGAACAACACCTTGAATAGACCCAGAACAAAACCTTGAATAGCCCCAGAACAAAACCTTGAATAGACCCAGAACAACACCCTGAATAGACCCAGAACAACACCTTGAATAGCCCCAGAACAACACCTTGAATAGACCCAGAACAACACCCTGAATAGACCCAGAACAAAACCTTGAATAGACCCAGAACAACACCTTGAATAGCCACAGAACAACACCTTGAATAGACCCAGAACAACACCCTGAATAGACCCAGAAAAAAACCGTGAATAGCCCCAGAACAACACCTTGTAATTCTGTATGTGTGACCGACTGTAGAGTTGAGTTCCATCTCAAGATGATTTAAGAAGCAGACATCTTTGAGTAGACAGCAGGGTAGAATTACTGTGGAACAAGTTTTGATGGCAATCTTACCCCTGGTTTACAGTGAGGTATGTGTTAGGGGTTTAGGTTCAAGCTAATGTTAGGGTAGGAGTTGCATCTTTCGCTGGAGTCAAAGAGGTTCGGATTGCACGTAGGGCTTGGATTAATGAAGTTTGAGTTTTGTTCTCTAAGCTCCCTTAGTATAGCTCTATTTCTCCCTCCCTCCCTCCCTCCCTCCCTCCCTCCCTCCCTCCCTCCCTCCCTCCCTCCCTCCCTCCCCCCCCCTCTCTCTCTCTCTCTCTCTCTCTCTCTCTCTCTCCTCCCTCCCTCCCTCCCTCCCTCCCTCTCTCTCTCTCTCTTTCTCTCTCTCTCTCTGTCTCTCTCTGTCTCTCTCTGTCTCTCTGTCTCTCTCTCTCTGTCTGTCTCTCTCTCTTTTTCTACATCTCTCTCTTTCTCCCTCCCTCCCTCCCGCTCTCTCTCTCTCTCTCTCTCTCTCTCTCTCTCTCTCTCTCTCTCTCTCTCTCTCTCTCTCTCTCTCTCTCTCTGTCTCTCTCTCTCTCTTTCTACATCTCTCTCTTTCTCCCTCCCTTTCTCGCTCTCTCACTTCCTTTCTTTCACTATATTCCTCCATCTCTGTAGAAACACTGTCTCCAGACTTGTTATATACATTGAGTCATTTGAGCAGAAACCTGTATTTGGCAGAATCCAACAGGCTGCAGTCAGAGCAAAGGCCCATAGACATCATGTAGACACAGGTAGAAGCCACTTCTGTGTTCTTTCTTTTGTTTGAAGAGACAAAAACACACACACATATATATATACGTATACAGTTGAAGTCGGAAGTTTACATACACTTACGTTGGAGTCATTACAACTCGTTTTTCAAATTTTCCAACAATTGTTGACAGATTATTTCACTTATAATTCACTGTATCACAATTCCAATGGTGTCATGGATTTAGGAGCTTCTGATAGGCTAATTGACATCATTTGAGTCAATTGGAGGTGTACCTGTGGATGTATTTCAAGGCCTACCTTTAAACTCAGTGCCTCTTTGCTTGACATCATGGGAAAATCAGTCAAGACCTCAGAAAAAAAATTGTAGACCTCCACAAGTCTGGTTCATCCTTGGGAGCAATTTCCAAACACCTGACGGTACAACGTTCATCTGTACAAACAATAGTATGCAGGTATAAACACCATGGGACCACGCAGCCGTCATACCGCTCAGGAAGGAAACACGAGAAATTGACAAGAAGCTGAAGATCTCGTACAACGTTGTGTAATACTCCCTTCACAGAACCACGCAAACTGGCTCTAACCAGAATATAAAGAGGAGTGGGAGGCCCCAGTGCACAACTGAGCAAGAGGACAAGTACATTAGAAACTTTAGTTTGAGAAACAGATTCCTCACAAGTCCTCAACTGACAGCTTCATTAAATAGTGCCCACAAACTAAGTGTATGTAAACATCCGACTTCAACTGTATAGATGATGTATTTTGCCTCTTCAAACATTTCTAGTATGGTTTTAGAATTGGAGATAAAACCCCAGGAAAGATATACTTATTGAATTAGCACCTAATACTTCAGTTATTAGCCATAAAACCCAGCCAACGGAATTACAATGATGCTATAGTGAGGTTATTTTCCTAATCTCCATTTATTTAGGTCACAAATTATTCACTGGTGTAAGTCACATAAACACATTTAAACCTCACTTGAGCTCTATTCAATTAGACCCACTTTAGCCACCATCCGCATAGTGGTTGTTTTGGCGGTGTCTGAGGTGGAACTGCATTAGAGCTGTCAAATCTACAAGTGGCTCCTGGCATTATACCTAAAGTGGACGTTGCCATTGGCTATACGGAGTCTGTAATCCCATGCAGCCTTTTTCCAAAGACTGGAATGTGAGATGTAATCTACACCTCCATTATGATGATAGAAACCCTCATTATTTATTTGAATAATTTTCAATTATTTCTATATAACCTCCTTCTGAACTTCTAACGCGAGTGGGTCGGGTCTTAGTGACAATGATCGCAAAATCAGCTGATCACCGATTTGACGGCTCCAATGCAGTTCCACCTCCAACACTTCCAAAACATCCGCTATGCGGTTGTCTGCTATCGCCGGTTAACGCTTCATCTGATTTAATCTGATTTAAATCTTTATATTGGATCCGTCCTGATCCTGGCTTCGCTTACACATAATCCACATCGCTTCCACTCCCACTTGTATGTAGATGGAGATTTTCATCATGACGAGAACACATGCTCTAATACTTTACATTGACCACAGGGCACATGTTAAACCAACAGTGGCAGTACAACGTGGTAAAGCATTGCAGAAAAATATGAACCTGGAGAAAAAAAAGGAAAATGAATGTCCCTCAGATATGAAATGGACATATACTGTATGGTTGAACAGAAAGCTCCATGTATATGCCTTAAGTATTTAATCACGTTTTACTTAGTTAGACTTGTTTATCACATCAACTTAGAACTGCTTAAGGTGCACATCTGTTTACGCAGGTTCCTGCCTACTCCTCCTCCATCCACAGGTGGGAAGAATGGAACAAAGGAGGGCAACTGCCATCCCGCCACCTCCCAGAGGCCCCTTGGCTGGGACAGCTGTGACAGTGGGACTCTTCCCTCAGTCCCCCCTGCCCACCTCTGCCAGGATCTGCCAGGCCCGGCCAGGCTCCAGAGAGATGCTCGCTCTCTGTCTGTCTCTCTGGGCCCCGAGTCAAAAGGCTCATGAAAGCAGGAGTGGGTAAAGAGTGGAGATCTCGAGACAATCGTTCCCCCCCACAGCCCCTCCCCCGCTCCATCTGCTACAAATGTGTCTGTCCCCCCTCTCTCTCCCTCCATCCATCCCTCCTCTGGTCTGTCCCTGACCTTGCTCCCCAGCTGGCCGCCATCATCTGATGTCACCTCACTCTTACACTACTGTCACTTACCTAGCTGGAATGATACACAGCCTAGACCACAACTGCACTCAAATCAACCCTTGATGTACAGTATTCAAATTCCAGTAAGTTAAGCATTCCAGAAGTGGTTTGTCATCCAATTTGACAAATCTCCACTTAGTCTTGTGTTAACAAAACCTGTAAATCAGACCCACCATTCAACCAGCCAGTGTAGTGTGTAGAGGAGTCTTGGAGAAGAAAGGGATCAGGGACTGAAGAGTCACTTCAGTTACAATCTAGTGGCTGCGGTTCTATCCGGAGCTCCATTCTTCACTTGTGTCCCTGTAAACACCCACAAAAGAGATGGTCATCAGGCACTTTCATTAGCCAGGAGATAAGTATGCCTGTGTGGACAGGACAGGAGCTGTCCTTTATCTGCACGGCTGGAGGGCTGAGGTGGTGTTGGGTAAGGGGGCGGATGAAGTGGCTCTTACTGCAAATTACAAGTCCTCTTATGAAAACCCTTCAGCAGGGAGAAAAGCACCCTTCTCATCCCCTCCTCATCCCACAGCATTGTTCATCAAGTGCCACTCTTAACCCCTTTTAACACGTTCTACGTTACCTTATGTGGATTTACACACAGAGCAGTGCTTAAACGGCCCTTTGTTAGGACTGTTGGCACACTGGCCTGCTCGGGGGAGGATTAGAGCTGCTGGTGTGGAGTTAGCATGGAACACCACCTCTACACCCCAATGACTCTCAGTCTGAGTGTGGTTTCACTTAGGATTATCAATGTAAGTGTTTGGCGTATGTCCACACACACATAGAGCACATGCAACAGAATGTGTACCAAGCTTAATCACTTGTGTTGGCATCTTATTCTGATGTGTTTTGTTGAGCTATGCTTGGTACAAAACTTTTTCAGAATATTGAAATGAGCTTATGTTTATACTTTGAGAGACTTGGTCCATTGCTGTATTCAACAGAAAGGCCTCTGCCACATTACAATGTTATTCCAACCTGTGTATGTAAACACTGAAAGCTGCAGCATGTATAAGATGGGTAACCTACGTGTGTTTCCCTCCTCTTGCCAATTCCAGGGAATAGGTTGCTTTCCTCTTGGTCTGTTAAGTAGAAACCTTGTTGGAAAATTACCTGTTTAGCATAAACACAGTCGCATAATGAAACGCTGGAGCACGCCTTGCCTGCCTTCACGGGATGTTAGTGGCAGTGAAATCAGACATTCTGATCTCTATGTTTGTGCTGAATTCCAAATGATCTTATTTTTGTTTATTATGTTAGACACAGCTGCATAAACACGACGGAACGGGTTGACATTTGTTTCTCTGATGAGTTAGCTCGCACGCCTCGCTGAAAGGAACAGTGTGGAATTATTTCAGCGAGCACATCTGCAGCGGATGACATCGCCGAGGATAATTGTGTCCTGTCATATTTAAATACTCCTTAAAAGCTCAATCTGTGACAAAGTGTCTCTCTCTATCCTTCTCCCTCTTCCTCTACAGATGTAGGATCTTAATTTGATCACCCTGTTGCGGGAGAACTTTCCTGCAATGCAAGACATTTTTAAATAGTAGTGTATTTGAGGTTTAAAAAGGTTTCTGAAGTTTGTAATTTCCACTTTGAAATTTCAGACTTGATTTCCCCTTACGAATAATGTATTAACCACAAAAGAAGTCCATTAATTATAATTATTCACATTTCCTGTTGCTGCAGAATTATTTTCCTGCTGCAGCAAGCTGGTTCAAATTAAGATCCTACATCTGTAACCTCCTCACGTCCTGCCTAATGTGTTTGGACCCCAGGAATGGTAGCTGCCTAAATACAAATGCAATAGCTCTCTCAATCTCTCTGTCCCCCTCTCGCTCTTGCCCCCTCTTGCTCTCTCTCTCCCTGGCATGCTCTCTTTCTCCCTCTCTTGCTCTCTCGCTCTCTCCTTCTACCTCTCTCTCCTGCTCTCTTTCTCCCTCCTTCCCTCTCTCTCTATCTCTCTCTCTCGCTTCCTCTCTTCCACTATTTCCCTCCTTCTCTGTAGAAACATTGCCCCCAGACTAGTCATTTGAGCAGAAAACTCTATTTGGCAGAATCCAACAGGCTGCAATCAGAGCAGAGGCCTATAGGCATCATGTAGACACAGGTAGAAGCCACCTGGATTACCTCTGCCTTCTCTCTTTAACCGATTCTGTCACTAGACCACCAAACTACCATTCCATGCTCTCACAATCAATATGGCTCTCTGCAAGAGTACAGCAATGGATCTACACAAAACCTATAACACATCGTCCAAGTCTTTGGAAGTTCTAGGAAGGGTTGACCAGCACAAAAACAAGCCCATTCAGGGCATTAAGAAAAGGCCTTATTTCAGGTGACTTGCTTCAGTTTTCATCAGAGATGTTCGGCAACAAAAACAAAACACTTCTGTGACGGCACAAGAACAATCAGATCAAACTCTGGCAGACGTATACAGCAGTGCAGCATTTCCTGTTTAATTTCAATATTTTGTGATGGGAGTGCTAGCGGCTCAACATGAATATTATCAGCTCTGTGTTCCATTGAGCAGAAACATTGGTCCTGTCCTGACACAGCCATATCTGACTGAATCGCACGCACAGCTAGGTGATACGTGTCACATTGTGTGCTCTACAAATGCAAAAGTCTACCAATGTAAGTCTGGTAGGTGTGAAACTATCATGTTCTAGGTTGCCCCTTGTTTCACACCTTTAACTGGTTACCACTTGTCCATGGCTTATGATTGGCTGATTGGCTCCACTGTTGATTACATACTAATAAATGGCATTATGGTATTTATGCCAGTGCTGTCAATCAGATATTTTAAGCCTCATTGGATAGCTACCACCAACAGTGCCTTAGGAAATATGATTTATTCTGTTAGTCAAAAAGAGATAAAGAACATGTTCATTGAACATTGAATGTTCCCAGCATTGTTGTTTTTATAATAATGACTGTCGGTGTGTGTTGATGCCTCACTGGTTCCAGCCTAGTGTTGTCAATGTCATTTACATCTTATGTAGAATAAATACAAATCAGTTGACATTGTGCTTCCGAGCATTACCTGTGTCTCTTTGGGGTCTCCTCTCCTCTCTACTCTGTCTCATATATCAGACAGCTGAAAGGAACAGTCTCTCTCCTTCCTGACCACAAACTGGCTCACTTTTATAAATGTCACCAATAAAAGTATGAAAGAGATACATTCCCATTTCTGTCAATGTCCAGTAGCTCCTAGTTGACTGCTGAACAGCAGCTACGATCGGTGACACATCAACCCCTCTCTGTATCCACAGATCTGCTCTACCTAGAACACTGTAGAAGAGAAGAGATTCTTAAGCAGAGACTCAACGAACGCAACCATTGAAATGGGTGAAGTGCGTTGTTTCTGTTATGTTAGAGAGCCCAATGGCTGACAATCCTTCTGTAGAGCGTCACAACTGAGATTGAGGCCAGGCACCAATACTTCCAGGAGAATAATGCTTGCTATGTACCAATGGATGACTGGCAAAAGAGACCACAGAGAAGGTGCCCTAGACAGTCCCTGGTTATTTGGTGCTGATTGCATTCCAATTGTGAAGCCAGTCCCCCTTTCCCCCCTTAGGAAAGAAGAAGCCTCTCCCTGTCTACTGTCTGTTTTGGGCCTGCTTCCTGAAGGCTGCTCTCCAAACAGGCATGTTCCCCTGCCAGCCCCCTGTCTGTCCCTCCCTCTTTATCATCTTTGTCCCACTCTAAACCTCACCTCCTCATACAGGTGTAGGGTCGTAGTTTAATCACCCTGTTCCAGAAGAGCTTTCCCACATAAAATGTGTAGTGTATTTGAGATTTCAAAAGGCCTCTGAAGTTTGTAATTTCCACTTTGAGATTTCAGACTTCTGATCTTCCCTCACAAAAATGTTTTACCAATCCCCTACAAAAGAAATGTATGAATTATACGACCCTCCCAACTCCGCCCACCGGCATCCTAATAAGGAAACAAGAACACAAGAGAGAGTACAGCAGACAGAGTGGGAGGGTCGTCACAATTGACATGATCATTCACATTTCCTGATGCTGCAGGATTATTTTCCTGCTGTAGCAAACTGTCTCAAATAAATATCCTACATGTGTAATCTCCTCAACTCCTACACTAGCTAGAGCTAGAGGGGAACACAATCGCAAATGTATACCTGCTCTTTGGAACAGACAGAAGGTAAATCGATAGGAAAAGAGGTGTGTTTCAGTGTTAGATGTACTTGAGGAAAGTCCATGGTCCAGAAACTTGGCCTCATTACTGAGAGTTTGGCATCATTTTATGGATTCTTGATTGCAGCTATCTTAAGTCAAGTGATCTAGATAATAAAGCTAGGCCTGAAGATTATGATGGAGAGAACCCCGGAGAGAACCCTGGAGAGAACCATGGAGAGAACCCTGGAGAGAACCATGGAGAGAACCCTGGAGAGAACCCTCATAATTGTTTGAAATAGCATCTATTCTGAAAGATGATAGCTGTTATAAGTATCTATTCTGTAAGATGATAGCTGTTATAAGTATCTATTCTGTAAGATGATAGCTGTTATAAGTATCTATTCTGTAAGATGATAGCTGTTATAAGTATCTATTCTGAAAGATGATAGCTGTTATAAGTATCTATTCTGAAAGATGATATCTGTTATTAGTATCTATTCTGAAAGATGATATCTGTTATAAGTATCTATTCTGAAAGATGATAGCTGTTATAAGTGTATATTCTGAAATATGATATGTGTGCACTAAATCATAGTTTGAGTAAACTTACTAGTTATTAAACCAAGAACTACATAATGAGTGGATCAAGCTTGGAAACATATAATTGTCATGATATTGTAATGTACATATGAAGGCGTGGGAGCATAATTGTCTTTAAAATAGACAATGTAAAGCTCTATGCACAGCTTAGCAGGCATTGTAACATGGGCTCTCTCCCTCTAAATGGTTTCTTTCTCTAAACGTTTCCCAACGTGGATATCTTACTCAGGTTTCATTACTACAGGTGGCTTGTTTGGACTGAAATACCCACAAACGTGTAGGAAGAGCAGGACAATCGTTAGCCTGAACCCAGACCTGTTTGTGCTGTATATCCTACTCTTGGTGGTTTAGCATTGGAGTGTGATTGTTCACAATTTAGCATTCATAGGGCCCACTAGTTATCCAGGTACTGTTGACCTTTGGGTAATATAAAATATTTTCCAAACTATAACAGCTACATTTTCACAAGGTTATTGTTGTATATAAGTAATACTACAGTCTTCAAATAGTCTTCATGTAAGATAAGCGTATTTTGCCCTCATATGAGATGAATGATGTCTACTTGCATGAAATAATTCTGGCTGTATGATGATCTTATGACGTTTTGTTTACCAATGTTATAGGTCCTGAATGTTGCAGCAACATACACTCATTACCATCATCAATAGCATGTTGTTTTGATAGAATTAGTTAGCAACATAAAGCTCCCACTTAGACACTATAATACTGTACAAAATTACTTTTATATTTTGACAAAATACAAGAATGCTTAAATAAATGTATACGGAAATATTTTAAATACAATTGAATTTGACTCCCCATCCATACAATAGTCTAGGCTAGCATGGAACTGAGAGAGAGAAATGAGCTCAGGTCATCGACTGTAAGGAAAGAGTGTTGCTCATAAGTGAAAGACCAACTGATAGACTAACATTTAAAACTCTGTACCTATCTAGAAGTTACCAAAATCTTTACAAAATTGGCAACAGAAGACTACAAAAGGAAATTGAGGTTGTGTAATAAATTATATACAAAGGCTTTGGTCTGTTTGTACAATCAACAATGGTTAATTTGGATATGTATAGATGCAAACCTCAAAAGGCTTTAAACTCTGGCAGGCCTTGTATTTCTATGCATTGTTGCAATGAGAGTATTCTAGTAGCACAAAGTCAAGTAAAACACTTAAGTACAACTATAACAAATAACTTGTACCCGATTGATTAAAATGAAATTAAAATGTGTAAAACATATAGAATATTCTGAGAAATATAAATGAAATTAACTTTATTATAGAAATTGTTCCGGGAGACTGCTAGGGAAGACAAATACTTACATTTCGACATAACAAACTGAATTATATCGAAGACACAATCTACCGTTTTTAGCTACCAAAACTCCATTTCAGCGTTTAATGCTTTCCATTTACAATGTTTCTGCCAGCAAGCTTTTGAAAAGAAAAGAATAGAGAAACAGGTGTCTCATACCCAACTGGTACCTGGAATGATACAAACTTGTTTCACCAGAGTCCACATTCTGCACACAGACTGGGAGAGCTTCTTGATATACATTGATAAAAATTATTCATGGAAGAAAATTCTTCACAAATGATCTTCTTTTCAGCAGAAGCAAGGACCAACTCAGTTTCACTGTCCATCCACGTTGTTATTTTTTCATCATGACATACAACTGGCCATATACAAATACACCAAAAATGACATAAGTTGGAAACTGATGAAAACAGCTAGTTTTTTCCCCCCATTTACGATGTTACACCGGGCACTTTACAGAAGTCCTTTCTCTTTTTTTCTTCTTCAAGTCTTTGTGGCCAAAGGATGATAGAGAATGGCCCAATCCCAGTACAAAATAGTCTCTTTTAGAGTATTTTCTCAGGTCTGTAATAAAATACTGCCGGACAGACAATATCCAAGGAGTCACACGTTGAAAGTCTTTACTGTAGCCTGGGCCAGTACTGGGACATGTCTGCATCACTGCCTGGGACTTGAACAGGAACAGATACTCCAGGAGAGATGAGACCTGACACAACAAACACAGAGCGACGGATCAGTTCTGGCACCAAGGTACTGACCTTCTAGTGTCTGCTCAGTAACATTCATTGAAATTTAGCAAACACGCCAGTATTCTCATAACAGAATTATTGTAAACAAGAATCTCCATATAATTGACATGTTCAATATTCATTACAAAAATGTTTCTTAATTATTTTTTTTTACATGTGAACATCAATATTACCTATCTATCAACATACAGTGCCTTCAGAAAGCATTCACACCCCTTGAGTTTTTCCACATTTTGTTGTTTTAGAAAGTGGAATTAAAATGGATTTTATTGTATTTTTTTGTCAACGATCTACACAAAATACTCTGTCAAAGTAGATGTTTTTTTAACATTTGTAAAACATTTATGAAAAATAAAACACTATCTATCTCGATAACACAAGTATTCAAGCCACTGAGTCAATACATGTTAGAATCATCTTTTGCAGCGATTACAGCTATGAGTCTTTCTGGGTAAGCCTCTACGTGCTTTCCACACCTGGATTGTGCAACATTTGCCATTATTCTTTTCAAGATTCTTCAAGCTCTGTCAAATTGGTTGTTGATTATTGCCAGACAACCATTTTCAGGTCTTTCCATAGATTTTCAAGCAGATTTAAGTCAAAACTTTAACTCGGCCACTGAGGAACATTCACTGTCTTCTTGGTAAGCAGCTCCAGTGTAGATTTGGCCTTGTGTTTAAGGTTATTGTCCTGCTGAAAAGTGAATTAATCTCACAGTGTCTGGTGGAAAGCAGACTGAACCAGGTTTTCCTCTAGGATTTTGCCTGTGCTTAGCTCCATTCCATTTATTTTTTATCCTGAAAATCTCCCCAGACCTTAATGATTACAAGCATACCCATAACATGATGCAGCCACCACTATGCTTGAAATGTGGAGATTGGTACACAGTAATGTGTTGTATTGGATTTTCCCCAAATATAACACTTTGTATTCAGGACAAAAAGTGAATTGCTTTACCACATTTATTGCAGTATTACTTTGGTGCCTTGCTGCGGATATTTTTTATTCTGTACATTCCACTTTGACATTATGGGGTAATGTGTGTAGGTCTGTGAAATTTAATAAATGTTTAATTCAGGTTTTAATGCATAAAAAGGTGGAAAAAGTCAAGGGGTGTGAATACCTTCTGAAGGCCTACTAACATTTGTAAATGGTGTTTTGTAATTTCTTGGATTTTGTTTATTTTGTCATGCATTTTTCTCTGCTTACCTGTTGAGTTGCCTCCTGAACCAGCCATTGATTGGCTGTTCATATGTGCCTGCATATGAGGAGGGGTGTATGTGTCGTAGCTCCGTCCGTTGACTGAGGGACTGGTGGGCAGCATGCAGGAATAGGAGGTCTGGCTGGACACAGGGGCCTAAGGGGACAACACACAGGCCAGTCAGATTCACCTGCTTCTCTGTCACCTAGCAACATCTCCTACTGTATCTACTAAGGGATGGGCCATGTCAAGCATGGGAACACAAATATTGTCTATCATATTTCAGCTAGAAATTCATCATAGTATTTAATACAGCATTGCAGGTTTCAGCATAAACTTGTGTGACAAGTATGTATTTTTATTTATTTATTTATTTAACAAGGCAAGTCAGTTAACTTCTTGGTGACAGGGGGGCAGTATTGAGTAGCTTGGATGAATAAGGTGCCCAGAGTAAACTGCCTGCTACTCTGTCCCAGATGCTAATATATGCATAGTATTGGTAGTATTGGATAGAAAACACTCTGAAGTTTCTAAAACTGTTTGAATTATGTCTGTGAGTATAACAGAACTCATATGGCAGGCGAAAACCTGAGAAATATCCAATCCGGAAGTGGGAAATCTGAGGTTTGTAGTTTTTCAACTCTTTGCCATTCCAATATACAGAGTAAATGGGGTAATATTGCACTTCCTAAGGATTCCACTAGATGCCAACAGTCTTTAGAACTTTGTTTCAGGCTTCTACTGTGAAGTGGGGGTGACTGAGAGCTGATTGAGACAGGTGTCTGGCAAAGTGCCACAGGCTCTAAGGCGCAGTCACGAGAGTGTTAGCTCTCGTTCCATTGCTTTTCTATAGACATAGGAATTCTCCGGTTGGAACATTATTGAACATTTATGATAAAAACATCCTAAATATTGATTCTATACTTAGGTTGACAAGTTTCTATGACCTGTAATAGAACTTTTTGAACTTTTCGTCAGATGTTCGTCTGGACCTGAACGTGCGTTTGTATTTGTTTACCAAACACGCTAACAAAAGAAGCTATTTGGACATAAATGATGGACATTATCGAACGAATCAAACATTTATCGTGGAACTGGGATTCCTGGGAGTGCATTCTGATGAAGATCATCAAAGGTAAGTAAATATTTATAATGCTATTTCTGACTAACGTTGACTACACAATATGGCGGATATATTTTTGGCTGCTTTGTTGTCTGAATGCTGTACTCAGATTATTGCATGGTTTGCTTTTTCCGTAAAGTTTTTTTGAAATCTGACACAGTGGTTGCATTAAGGAGAAGTATATCTCTAATTCCATGTATAACACTTGTATTTTCATCAACATTTATGATGAGTATTTCTGTAAATAGATGTGGCTCTCTGCACAATTACCGCATGTTTTAGAACTACTGAACGTAACGCTCCAATGTAAAGTGAGATTTTTAAAATATAAATATGCACTTTATCGAACAAAACTTAAATGTATTGTGTAACATGAAGTCCTATGAGTGTCATCTGATGAAGATCATCAAAGGTTATTGATTAATTTTATCTCTATTTGTGCTTTTTGTGACTCCTCTTTTTGGCTGGAAAAATGGCTGTGAGTTGGTGGTGACCTAACATAATTGTTTGTGGTGCTTTCGCTGTAAAGCATTTTTGAAATCAGACACTGTTGCTGGATTAATGAGAATTGTATATTCAAAATGGTGTAAAATACATGTATGCTTGAGGAATTTTAATTGAGATTTTTGTTGTTTTGAATTTGGCACCCTGCACTTTCACTGGATGTTGGCGAGGTGGGACGCTACCGTCCCACATATCCCAGAGAGGTTTTAAGAACACATTCTTATTTACAATGATGGCCTAGGAGCAGTGGGTTAACTGCCTTGTTCAGGGGCAGAACGACAGCTTTTTACCTTGTCAGCTCAAGAATTCAATCTAGCAACCTTTCGGGTTACTACTCCAACACTCTAATCACTAGGCTACCTGCCGCTGTATACTTTTTATAGGTTTACAACATATCTTTATCATGGTCATTCATTTAGATGCTATGCTAAGTAATTACAAAAACAACAGCAAAATACTGCTTTAATTATTGGATCTGACAGTGATGTACTTACTTGCATAGGCAGGTTGTTGGCCATGGTGAAGCTTGGCATAGGTGGCAGGGCACTGTATGTGTTTGTAAGGGCTGTGTCTGGTCTTCCCAACATGGATCCTGATGAGAACGACACTGCAGGGGGAGGATATAGAAAGGTATTTTAGATACCATTCTACACCTGATTGCCAATTGTATCATTGACATGCAGGAACATAGAATGGATTGTGTGGCTCTCCTGACTCTCACACATATTTGTACACTAAATGTTTGTTCTCCATTCTGATTAGGCTACAATACTAAAATCACAAAAATAGACCCTATAGGCAATACATGACGGTGGAATGTATCTGTTGTAACATAAGGTTTTGATAAAAATCACTGACTCCAACCTGGTGCTGTGGTCTGTGGGATGGGCTGGTAGACACTGGTGCTGAAACTGCTGCTGATAGGGATGTGACTGGAAGAGTTACTGGCTTGTCGTCTTTGATTCCGTAGTTTCTCCTCCCTCCTCCACTTTGCCCTTCTATTTGAAAACCACACCTGAAACCACAGTCATGTTTCAAAGGTTAGTGTTGGATTTGTCTGCTGTCACTTCTGTGAATGTGGTTATCACGTCCCTACATTCAAGGTGATGTTAATGGGCACAAGGAGCGGTTGCTGTACCTGTATTCTGGCCTCTGGGAGGTCAATTTTTGCAGCAAGTCTTTCCCTTGCGAAAACATCTGGATAGTGAGTTCTTTCAAACTCTGAAACAAAAACAACATTAGTATGAAGTACAAAGGAAGTCATTAAATGTGCTATACATAACATATGCCTAAAAAAATCATTCAGACTAATGTAGTTGTTGAAAAACTGATCATTTATGGTGAATAAATTATTCTGAAAACAGTATTCTGTGGTGATATTCAAAATAAATAGACCCAGTTATGAGTCAGCCATGATGCTTTACTTTTGTGTAAAAGAGATTAATTTAGTTTCACCAGCTCTTAATGAGATGACTTTGGCCGACAGTTGGACGAGAACCTGTGACAGTGGTGGAATAATGTACCTTTCTCAAGCGCTTCTATCTGTTCTTGTGTAAACGAAGTGCGGTTCCTCTGCAATTTTCTTTTGAGCTGAAGTCTCATTTGGGTCTCATCCGAGTCTTCTCCATTCGAACTTATTGAGTTAGTGTTCTCACCTCCACCGTCTGACTGTGGACAACCATCTGAAACATACAGAATCAATCAATCAATACAAGCTATCACTCCTTCTTCAGCTTCCATGCATAGCATGAGGTGCACCTGTTGGGAAGTAAATGTGATCATGTTAGAGTTTTGCCCAAAACCCATCTGTGTGTAAAATTGTATCTTAAAATAAGTGAAATGTTAAGACAGCTGGAAGAAGACTGATATTGACTTGTTTTGACAATTCATTGCATTATTTTGACCAGATATTATTAGTTACGTCAGGCTATAGAAAAGGCTATACAATTTAATGGGAAATTGTTTATTTTGGCTTATATCTTTTATGACCATGTAACAATGTCTGTCATGCTGAAATACAACAAAATGCGGTAGAACCTATTCAGATCCCCTGAAATGCTTTAAAATCCAAACGTTCCCTTTATAAATGTTAACTTTTTCCACATGGATGTTTGTGCACCCTTTGAAATAACCCCCAACACTTGAATAAAAGCTATTTTTCACGACCACACAAAACCAAGAGCATAAGGGAAACTATTCAATTCACGGTCTATGGAGGGGTTGGCAAACTTTCGTGGGCAGAATTTTGAGGACACAATTGGAGAAGGCAACAAAGGGATTCTCTCGAGGCACTCAGTACCCTTCATTGTAGCTGGAGGATTCCAGTCAACAGACTTTTCAGCTTAGTATGTTAACCTTTATGCACTGCTATCATTAATCACTGTCTCCTAGGATGCCCTGTTCAACACCAGTTCGGATTTATACCTTCTTTAGGCCATAGAAGAAAATCACCCAGCACATACTGAATGAGACATCAGTTGCTCAGGCCCTGTTTGTTAGACGTACATAAAGGGGAAAGGAAACCATCAGTGAGTTAGGGGGGACTCAGTGAGTGGCGTTGTTAAACACTTTATTCAGCATCCCTTTGCTCCATTACATTATGTCTATGTAGCAAGATGATATAGACTGGTTATGTCGGCCTAGATACATCTGCTTTGACAGTTTATTGTGCGATTACCATTTTACGTTTCGTGTGATTTTTTTCTACATGCCCGGGCAGGTTGCTCAGTATAGTCATAAACTGTATTCTTAAGGAATATAAGGAATATAATCTTGATATATTTGAAAAACACATCAGCAGTGACCCATCATCATATGTGGGTATCTTATTCACTCTGCGTTGACGTTATGTGTATGTCTTTCTGACAGATTTGTACTTTCAAAACCAAATGCATTATTCAGAACCAGGTGTAAACATATGCAACGATTAAGTTATCCCCTTTATGTCTCTCCAATGTCTCTCCAAAAAGAAAGTTTATCAGTGGCCAGTGCGCTGTAGTTTTGTAGCTAATCTGTCAAAAGGAGTGAATGTGCGTCCTATTATCCCTCAGCCAGATCAACTGCCGCTAGATTTGGGATTTGTTTTCATTAATGAAAGACACTGGGAAATGTACCGTTCCATAGTATCACGTGTCGCAATAATAAGTGAGGCGTAAAACAAGACAAAATATAGAGAACCTTAAATAGAAACTTAAAACATTCTGGGTACCCCTGAAAGAGAAAGTGCTTAAACCCTATAGACAGCTTTAGTCCTCTAGAAAGAAAAAGAAGATCAGAAAAACTGTCACGTTGATCCCTAAAAAAACGAAATAGCTAGGGAGTGCTTTTACCCTCTCCTTATGAAAGACTTCTCTCTTTTTAGGCCCTGTCACTCTGATGAATTCGTTATTTTATTCACTGTTGCATGGCGTTTATCAGATTGAGACCATATTTGTCCCCCTCTGAGACCTCACCCAACCGCAATGCTTCCAGAGTAATGGATTCTTAATGCCCTTGAAATCGCACTCCACGCAAGTATAGACACTTATGGCAGAACACAAGTGAACATATGATGTTGGTATAGCTGGTTGTGTTGTTTACACACACATTTTGAATAGACAGGATAAAAGAGATACATTTGAAGTATAAACAACAACAGCGTTAATATTCATATATAATAATATTAGCCTATATCATTGTGATAAGATTATATAGGTTTAGATTATATACGTAATACTATTAAGATATTATTATAATAACAGTAGTGCCTAGTTAATAATTATAATTATAATAATAACAAAAAATAGAATAAAATCAATAAATATATATATTATTGCGAATAAAAAATAGGCTACCATTTGTTACTCATAACACTTGGTCACCTGTCATCATCGCCTGTCATCATCGCCTGTCATCATCACCTTTCATCGTCAACTTTCATCCACCTTAATGTAATTGTTGGGGTTACTTCATTCTACCAAGAGCTCCAAAGCCAACAGGACTTTAAGAGTTGGGGAAAAAATACAAATGTAGGCCCATCAAAGCAACAACAAAAAACTGCAGATATTATGAGGGAGAAAACACGATTATTTGTATATCCATAGTGTCCATACTTTATTGTTTAGTTCTCTTAAAACTGACGTGTCTAATTGGTAAGTGATGCCATATCGTGTCCAGAGGTCTCCAGTGGAACATTTCTACAGCTGTCTCCTCAAACTAGACGCTTATTCATGTCGCCTTAATGAGAAACAAAACGTTCTCTAATGAGCAATTACATAGCGACAAAACTGTTCCCATAACAAATCCTTGCGTGTGACAGAAACATCCCTTGTACAGATATTCCGCACACAGCTTCAGATATTTTTCATCCTCGGTCAATGCAAAATATAGTAGGCCTACAGGCCTAGGAATGGATCAATCGTGCAGACTAAATCGTGCAGACTAAATCGTGCAGACTAAATTGTGAAGTTTACAACCATATTGTAAAAAAAAGTTGATAGAAAAACATGTCAAGAATTTGCAATGTAATAACTAGTCGAATCAACCAAGTAATCTGTGAATCTCAATCACATCAGAATAAGACGTTCATCTATGCTTCCCAAAAGTGTTTGGTTACTTCTCTGCATATAGACCAGCAAATTAATTATAGTTCCATGCATAAGTCAGATAAGTCGAATGAACCAGATGCGTTAGTGATAAACAATATCAGCTGAACTCAAAGATTTTCGAATTTCTCAAAGATGTTCGATATTCCCAGGTTACTTTAAACAATGTAACAATAATGAACCTAATAATGTTGTAACAGGATAAAATAAAAAATAAAAATATTATTGTTTATTTTGGTATTAACACTATTGTAATAATATAGACATAATATAATCATACAGCCTACGATACTACGATAATAATAATAATAACAATAATAATAATAATTAATCGTTATAAAAACAACATAATAAAGACACCCGCACTTCACTCGTCCAATCCAGTGATTATCTTACCTGGGTTGGGCTGTCCTGGCACTGAGGTTCCGGGGTACCAGCCCGGGCGGGTCCCCCACGTCCCAGTCTGACCGTTCAGCATTCTCAACTTCTCATACATGCCATCTGCGCCCATCTGTTGCTTCTCGCTAGCCAGGTTGCGCAGTACTCTGTTTATCGACGACACCTGAAAGACAAATCCAAAATCCTTCACATTAATTCAACGTGCTTGGCGCTTGTTTCCCTTGTTGTGACGGCACATTGGCTTGCATGTGACCTGTCACATAAGTGCATGCATACCCTCACATTCACAATATGTATTTGGATAAGAAAATCGCTATCGAAATGGGAGATGCATTTTCAATTTGTGTAATTATTCTGAAACAGGTGCATAATCATAACCAATATGGAGGTCAGTTGTTCATGGTAATTTTTTAAGCGTATTATGGTATGACTAATAACTTACACTCAATGAACTTACACTGGGTATATTATCGTTTGTGCAGACCCCCTCGGATAGCAGTCTGTCACGAATTTCCCACGCGAAGATTGACGGGCACTCCCTCTTGTATACTGCGATTTTTCCGACCACCTCGGGAGTTGCTACTCTTGGTTTGCTACCCCCGATCGCCCTTGGTCTGATGGAGCCGGTTTCATAGTATCTGCCCAGAATCTTACTCACACAGCCGTTTGACACCTAAATAGAAAACAATAGACACAAATCACATACATTATTTAAGACTAATGTGAAATATATGTTTATACTACAAACATTGTTACGCTTACGTTTTCATTGTCCAGCACTTGAACTTTTGCATCACCATGGGTCTATAACACAAGAAATATACCTTGAATGGTACGGTAATTTAATTTGCACTGGATCACGGCATCTACTTTGGATGGTTGTGTTTGCAGGTTGTATCCTAACATATCCTGGTATCACCACAAACCATAATTCATTGCTACAATGAAGTAGCCTATTTATTCGTGCGTAATATTATATTTTCAAAACTGCAACTTAAAAAATGGTTTCAACTGACAATAGTTGGACGTGCATTGAATTGGTCTATATTCTCAATAAAAATCACGCATTAGGAATCTTATTCTAAAGCGTTTTACTGATGCAGGCAGAGAGAAGAATGCAGTGTTATCACCTGCAGAATCCTGGATATATCGCACGGCCGCGCGCCACTGTGAGCAAGCTCGACTATTTTCTGTCTGGTGGTGTCGGGCAGGGGTCTGCCGTTGACGAACACTCCGCCAAGCTGATTCACTCCGCTGTGACCTGGGCAGAGACAGGGGATGCACTCTCTTTAGTTAAGCCATTAATCAAGAGATGTGATTTTAAAAAACAGCATCCTCTTCAATACAGATGTCTCTGATGCAAGCGTTTAGATGTTAACTATGCAAAATAAAAGTTATCAAACAGAACAGGAGACAAGAAACTAAACTGGACGTTCAGCACCAAACATCGGGAAATCACGCTGGAATTTGAAGTCTGTAATGATTGCCATTGTTCATCTGTCATATGTTCTAAATGCTTTCCGATGTAATTATTTTCTACATTCTTGTTCTAATCACACGAGCAGAACATTGATTGGCGGTGTGGTATGATCTCGACCAAAACATCTCCAGCCCACTGATCCGAGATTTGTGCATCTTTGCAAAGCTTTAAGATCAAATAGCGTAATGGCATTTGCGGCACAGCATTTTATTAAGGTAGTAATTACAGTATAATTTCAAGACTTAAAAACAAATCCTCACCTAATCCAACTTTACATCAACTTGATATTACACCAGGTAAAACACCATAAACGCTAATTTAAACAGGTTTAATGCGAGTTCATTAGCAATATCCAGTTTAGGATAGCCCAGAAAACCAAACCAAACCTGAAGTCCAATAGAAAAGCAGCCTCCTTGTATCCGCCTACGTTTGCTCTAGTTGTCCGCTCCCTTCCCTTCAAAGCCTCCCGTTAAATTGACTCCAAGAGCACAAGCTCCTTAGCAATAAATAAGCTCCAAATATAGAAGAGGGGGAAAATATGATGAGCCTGGCTGACATTTGTCTTTAGAGTAAAGCTAGCTACACGTCAAGTTTGATGTTAATTTCTGGAAATAGGCGGAAGTCGCCCTGGATCATGCATGGAAGGCTAATTGAAAAGATCAGTTGGAGCACTTGTGGCAGGCATGTCACTTTATGACACTGCTCTGCTTTTGAAAATGGCATCGTCACGACAAATAGTAGCATGATAAAACGACCCTTTCTGTCTGCATTTGGATATCACTCAGACTAAATTGGACTCTACTCATTTACCCTTCAAGGGAAGCTTCATTTTATGGTAGCCAAGGGGCTGTGCGCGGGCATGAGGATGGGAGCGCGCGTCGCTCTTAATATATCAAAAGTGACATCCTTTTTTTTTCAAGCGACAAACCATATTTGTTATTATGAGTCTGCTGTAGATGTTTGCACTCTCTCTTGCTTTATATATGTTCTGTTATTGTTTTCAAATAATAATTAAATAAGCCCGACATCAATTATAATATTACATAAGGCCTTGAAAAATAAAATTACACCTGCTTGTGAATTTGTTGTGTACTGCCATTGTGACAAATTCACAAATTCTAGCCCAAACCAGGGCGTAAATACAGGCTATTCGCCCAGGAGAAGACTGCTTGCTGTAAGAGCAAATCCATCGCTATGTTGAGGTTAATTCCAGGATTAGATAAAATCAATTGTGTTTGTGCATTTGATAGGCCAGCAGGGAAAAGCATATTGAAGATTTATTGGCTTTGAACGCGCCTCCCGTATAGGCCTAGTGCTCATATAAATTCACTTGATCACTGCCACACAGAGATAAGAATATCCAATCTAACTTTCACTCGAAAGGTTAAATCTCAATCATTAAATAATTCCCCACGGCGAGTGGTGTCGATCTCGCCTGGTGGCAATGATTATGCGCCTTGTATTCTATTGCAAGTCAATTAATAGGAAAACATATGGCGTCAATTTGGACGCTCAGTTCCATATACACCCAGGAGTTATTAGCACAAAGCCTGCAGAGCCAACCGCGACCTTTAGACAAACTGAAGGCCTCACCCGAATCATATCTGCTCAGTATTTCGCTCAAGAGATCACCACAGCCATCACAATGTAAAAATGTAACAAGAGATAAATGAAGGCATAGTTCTATACAATCTTGATTACAGGATAATACATAGCCCTAATATTTTGGTAGCCAGTAGGTCCATTTAAAAAGTAAGGACAGACACAATGTACATTTTGATGCGGTATTTTTTTTTTCATGCAACTCGTATATTGCAATTATTTGAAGACCTCAGTTTTCTTTTCAAACCTGAGAGGGAATATGGGACTTCACATCACCGTTCAATTATTGAATATGGCCTACTTAAACTGACCTAGATTCAAATGCTTTGTTTGGTTGGAGCTCTTTCAAATGTATGCGTCACATCTTCCCTCTGATCCTACGTCTATAACTTGTTACATTTAGGTCTTATATAAAAGAAAATATACATGAAGTGCAAGGCTAAGCCAAGACAATATAATGTATTGGCATAAATATGAAAGCACACTGCAGCACAAACGTGTCGTTGATTTTAAGAGAATGAGAGTAAGCCAATCCACACACCTTCGTTATAGTCATACACCTCTTGTCCAGCAGTAAAAAAGAACATTTATGTATTTTATTGTCACTCTGTCAACGATACAAAATGATGAATTATGAATTACTGAATAGCATCTCAAATATGTAAATACTGCTCTAACGTTTATAGTCCCAATGTGTTCATAAAAAAATACTCTGAAAGTCTCATCAAAGCATTTACCCCTCACACTGTGGTTATACAGAACGAATAACATTTTCATAAACATTAAATATTCTCCACGAGATGCATGCAATGTCCATTAGTGCATATATAATGGGCAATGTGAATTGGCACACCCCAACTGGCGTTTCTGAAATGTTATTTTATCATATCAAGAATACACTTTTCCTTCTTTCTTTCTTTCTTTCTTTCTTTCTTTCTTTCTTTCTATTAGTGTTGTATTATTATTGTGTAGGCCTATACGTGACAACACAGCTTATTTGGAAGTTGTATGGAATTAGACAATAAATACAACCATCGAGGCCTTCTACTTCCTGCTAGCCTCTTCTCTGATAGTTCGTGATAGTGCAGGTGCAGATATTGGGTATATTTCAGTTGTTACACGTACAGGTTAATAGAAGCAAAGTCCACTGATACAAATACAACTGTGTGGATCAAAACAATGAGAATGAGCATATATAAAACATTCCTAATTCAGAAAATGTAAACATGTCGAAAAATCTTGGCCTTATTCTACACAAACATGCAAACTAATATATGCAGCATAAATGTTATGTGCACACATGTTTCTTTACAGCTCAGTGTATATAGGTACTCTGAAAAAAACATTCACTTACTGTTTTGCATCATGGACGCGACGCCAGATTCCCACGTGGCCCGGTTATAGTATTCTATTGGTCATGGGAAAGAATAGCAATGATTAGTATTGCTAATAATATTACAATACTCAGGATACATACACATCGCAGACATTGATTTGGTGCAATTAGACAATTACGGTGGGAACAATATCACTCATGAATACCTCAGGGTGCATTAGGCTATTATTCATTGATATTTCATAATATGAGAGCATAATATCGTTTGTTGTTCTATAGATTTTTGAATATATATATATATTCAGTGTTTAAACTTGCCTGGAAACAGTGTGGACTGTCCGCTTAAAACAATTTAAAGAATCTCTCATCTGCTTCTCACTAGTTAATATATTCTCCCTATGGACAAAGCAAAACATTTTATTAGTAGGCACCTGAGCTTTCGTTTTTATTAAGTCACACTTACTGCAATATTTTCTAACTCATTTCATGAGATAAATAGCATTGCAGTAATTTTAGAAAACGTTAAATAGTTTATTATCAGCTTTTGAGTGTGTTTTAGGTGTATTGAGAGTAAGCTGGCTACCTTTAGGAAATAATGTTAAGGAATTTTGAATTAATTTGCATATTAAGATCCAAAATATTACTGTTATTATATTGTCCGTGAAAACTTTAGTCAGTAATATAGATTTAAGATGTTTTTATATGTCGTCGTCTAGTGACACACGCTGTCTACCTCGCTTGGCTGCTTTGGAAAGTGACATCGGGAGGGGGTGAAGGCTCTCCAACAAAGCCTGCAGAATTTCAACAATGGCGTCCTTTCTGCTTCTACACCAGAACCCAGAGAGCATAACTCAAGCTCACTAACTAGCTACACAGCCTCGAACTAAACGTACCAACAACTCTCAGGAATACAAAGAGCTGTAGGGAGCAACCCCCTCCCACTGCAACCATGCCCAGCACAACACCCTCTCATACCGCCACAGTTACACTGCTGCTTGCCGTGACCCGGTGCCCGTATCCCTCTGCTTTTTTGTTTGTCTCGATTTGGAAAATAGAAACGCAATTTCTTGTTTTAAATATCTGGAGGTAATTCTGTTGCTGGTGTGTGTCGTTAGGATTGTAAAAAATATACAACAGCTCAGTGGGGTGCTCAATTGGAAAAAGACAATTGCCATAAAGAGCCTATTCAAAACATTTGCCGAAAAGGAGGCCACTAAGGAAATAGTCCACGCTTTGATTTTCTCCCTTTTTATCTTCTCCTTTTTAAACAGGCAATGGACTGACCGTGTGTGTATTTACAGTGTGCAGCCACAAATAAATAGCCTATAGCTTACATCCAAGCATAGAGCCAAGCTGCTATTCATGTGTATGAAGATATTCTAAAGAAGCTGTAAATTCAACTAACTCATCATCATAACTCATCATTTATAATCATTTTCTAAAATAAAGTTAGGAAAATTAAATGCACTATTGGTTCACTGATTATATACGTTTATAATTAGACAGGTGTAGCTACAAAGCATGTATTTGATTTTTCTCATTTTCTCTTGTAATTATTTTCAAATAATGCAATGGGAAAATGGGGAAGAGCAAAGTAAAGGGTCTCGAGTTTATTTTGATTATATGTGTAAAATAATCCATTAGCCTTTAATCATTCAACTCATTTGATATAGAAATTAATTAAGCATAAACTTAACCCGGAAGCAGTCTACTTGTAAACCACACTTTTTCATGTCATGAGGTGCCAATAATTATCTTATTGTGCAAGTCTAACTAGAATTGTATAATTTATTTGATGCCGTGTGTAAAAGAGGAAGGCCTCATCTGCATTTTGCCCGTTTGAATTCACAACTACAACCATTTTAATTGAACATGCATCTTCAGACTTGTAAGGCTTATATTATTCCTGATTATTCCCTTCATTTATATGCAGAAAAACTGCATAAATGAACAATGTCCTGGCAGGAAGTTGAACACAGTAACATTTGATATATCTACCACTATATATAGCTTCCATATATTTTGCTAATAGACTACAGCAATATCGTACTGGGAGAGTCAAATGCATAATGCACAGCCTAATGTTATAAATCATATTAGGTAACTAACCACTAATATAAACAATGGTTTTGAAGTTGTGATTTTTCTGTATTGTCTTATATTTGTAGTACGTAAAACGTAACTATGCACTTATTCTAATCATTATTACTTTGTGTGGAGAAATAGCTATAATAGACTAATCTATTCGAGTTTATTTCTGAATTATTTTCACATATATATCCTGCATGTTAAAAACATTACTATTTGAGTTCAGGAAGTATAATACTTAAATTGTCATTGAATAAAGGAAAATGTATCCTGAAAATGATTAAGCATTTGCCAAAATTAGGAAAAAGTTAAAAGAACATTTTTTGTGATGGCGCCCGGGTGAGGCCGACTGTATGATTCAACTTGACACCCTTGATCATCGCATCATCACGTCCCCATTCGTTGGACTGATCATTGTCTTGGCCTGACTTTTTACTCTTCCCTGTCATAAGCATTAAGATAACTGCAAGCACCGACGGAATAAATGCAAAAGCACAGCATAAATACATAAGGAGGAACCTAAATGTTCAAATTAGGCTGCCACTAGTCTGCGTACCAAAGTTCCTTTGTTAAATGACCAGCACTAAAAACTTTTGAACCGTTCGGACTCTTCCTAAATTACAAAAACTTAAACGTTATTAACTTGGAGTTTAATTAGCATTTCCAACACTTAACCTACTTTTTGATGGTGTAATGTGTACGCTGTAGGCTATACGAGTGAATAATGTGTGCTGTCTGAAATGTAGGCTAGGTACAAAGTGCCAAGAAATCAGAGCTTACCTTTTTGAGGCATCCTGTGTACACTGCAGCCAAAGCCCTAGTTGATAAGTCTGAGCACAAATGAGACGGAGCCACAGTGCTGTATAGCCCCTGCGAAGAGTTTGTCTTGTATATATGTTCCAAGTGATCTTGAATGGAGATGGAAATCCCTGCGAAGGAAGCAGAGATTGACAATAAAATGGGTTGTCAGGGCAGCGCGAGACTGAAACTGTGCGCTCGTGAGTTGGTGAGAGAGAGAGAGAGAGAGAGAGAGAGGGTAGCGCAGAGCAGCGCACCTATGCTGATTGGTGATGGTACAAGTGTATTAATGTATGTGTTCCTGTTCTGTGCCTCGCCTCCACTCCTCTTCAGTGCCGATTAGCAGTGCCTGACCTCTGTCATCATCTTCCAGCGAAACACTTCCTCCTACTCCGCCGTGCAGAGCGGGAAACGGGGCAGAGCCAGTGCTAGCTTTTCAAACCTACTAATAACTCTGCACATGCAAATTCACTTCTCCCTCTCTAACATACACACACACGCACGCATACACGCACGCACGCACGCACGCACACACACACACACACACACACACACACACACACACACACACACACACACACACACACACACACACACACACACACACACACACACACACACACACACACACACACACACACACAGAAAATGTCCTTTAGAAATGCTATTGGATGCTATTGAAGGCTAACCATTGGATAAGGAACGGCAAGTGCAACTCACAGGGCTCCACCATCGTGGAACGCAAACAAGCTTTCCTACACTAACGATGAACCTGAAGTTATACATGGACATACATGGTGCGCGCCGACCTCAAAATGATCAACATTAACAATTTGCAGTCCATCTTTATCGTTTACACTGATAATCCACTGATAAAGACCAACAAAGCACCACTTTACTAATTTAGCCTACATAAGTTGATAGCTTATCTATTTGTAATATTAAAATTTATATATATATATATATATATATATATATATATATATATTTATCTAAAGGCTGAATTGAAATATTCAGTTTAGGAATTATCTGGCTATCACTTCTGAAAGCGATCTTTACGCAGCAGCCAGAAGTGCAAACTTTCTGCACTTGTCGCTGTTGATTATGACATCACATGGTAGATTTGGTTGTTAAGACCTAAATTACAAACAATATCTATGGACTAAATTAATATAATAGCGAGAACGATAATCTTACTTCATTTTCAATGGATCAAATGATAGCCAAGACGCAGCGTCCAAGCTTCTATAGGACAGATAACACAGGACGTAAATATAAGCAAATGACTTTGCAGTCATGACCACACAGCAGACCTACATTTGTTGAATGCCTGGCCATTAACGCACACCATACACTCCAAATCAACCCCTCCGTGCCTGAATTTGACTTTACACTTGGAGCACCAGTCTCGGCTATGGGTGTTCCCATCATTTATTCAAATGGAATAGATTCCGGGTCGTGGGATAAGAAACAGGGGGGCTGTGGCATGGTTGGGTAACCTACAAGAGGGGAGAAAAGTGTCGGGAGACGCAGAGCATAAAATGAAGTCGTGGATGCATACACTTGACTTCCTTTGACATGTGAAAAGTGCTAAAAGTCAGAGCTCATCAATAAACTGAATAAGTCCTGACAACCATTGCATTCCCAACTAAAGTACAATGAGAAGACAAACGACACTGCCAAAGAGTTTGCATCGCAATGAAAGGGCGGCTAGGATAATGAGCTGCCGCGACCGTCATGCACTGTCATCTCGAGTCCCGTGGTGAAACTCTTGTCACTTCCTAATATTTGCACAAACCTTTCATTCCACTCCTCTACAATCCTTGCTGCAAATTCTTATGACGTGGACGGTTTACTGTTGCCTACACACTGTCTTTGCAGTGCGCAGAAGTGCTAACGAAGTTAGGCTACCTTTGTGGCAATTTTTCTATTCCAAGGAACTCTGCTGTCATACTATACAGTTAGACGCAGTAAAGTAGGCTATATGTGTCTTAGAAACAGGAATAAATAGCAAATGATTCTAATTACATTATTTGTATAAGAGCAAGATTATATTTATCTGTAGGCTGCATAAACTATATGACACCCTTACAATGGGGTTGTATTGCTTTTAAGGTTTCTGTGTAGTAAAATATTGGTTAATAGTATGTCAAAACCAAAGATTTTTACGATGTCATTTTTTTTACTTGGGCTCCCGAGTGGCACAGCGGTCTAAGGCCCTGCATCGCAGTGCTAGAGGTGTCACTACAGACCCTGCCTGGTACGATTCCAGGCTGTATCACATCCGGCCGTGATTGGGATACCTATAGTGCGGCGCACAATTGACCCAGTGTCGTCCGGGTTAGGGTTTGTTCGGGGTAGGCCGTCATTGTAAATAAGATTTTTTTCTAAACTGACTTGCCTGGTTAAATAAATACTAACGTTTGAATATGATATTTGATTAAACTTTTTGAGCATGCACAGCATAGGCCAAACATTTTATGCATGCAAATAAACAAAACATGAATGACACTGTCAACGCATGTTGAAAATGCAGTTATACTTGCTTTGATGCACATCAATGCGCGAAATACATCATTACAAGTTTACCCTAAAACCAGGCTACCAAAAACTCCGTCTTTCATGTCCATAAACCCACTGAAGAACCATGCAGTGCACTGCTAACAACATTTGTTATATTGTAATGTACAAACCACAATTCCTTCTGCTTCAATCCATTCAATGGGAAGATCCCAGATCAAGCTGTTGAAACAATGCTCAACAATAGCACCTATGGATCATTTCATTCTTTGGAAAGATGTAATCCGCCTTGTTGTTTTCTTGTGGTTGAGTTATCGTGTTACTTGACTCCAGAATACATTTCTCGAAATCAACAAGTGAAAAACAACAACATTTAAATGTAAATCCATTCAGTGGAACAACTCAGGAAACATTCACGAGTTGCAATTGCTATGTGGAAAACTATCAATTAGCGCAGTTTTGGATTAGCACAAAGTACTTTCTCAGACCATGGGAAAATACTGTAATCTTCTCGCTCTTTTTCCCTCGGGCAAAGAGTGGTTTTTGAGCACCCCCTTAAAGTTTTTACCCCCCCCCCCCCCCCAACAAAACATCATAAGAGGAGGTGGCACTGAATGTGGCTGACGTCATCATTGAAAACAGGACAGAGAGACAGAGAGAGAGAGAGAGAGAAAAGTATCAGCCGAAGCGAATAAAGTGGGTTGATACAGCCATTGATTTATAAGAAGTTATGGTGAGGATGGTTGTGGGGAACGTGAGGTTTATTATTATATTCAACAGCTAACTAGTAGTCTAGCACTTGATCTTGGAGTATCACAGCTAACAAATTATAAATTGCAGCGAGGCTATACTTGACATAAATTATCTACTGCTGAATTAATACATGTTTTGTCATATAGGTCTAACCATTAACTCCTGTATGGAGGGGGTAGTAACATGTTTTGTTATGGCTATACCTGCAGGCCTATGTGTTTATTAATTGTGATGCAGGCCCATATTCCGAATGTAAAGTGCAACTAAAGATCTTGTCATATTTCATGAAATGGTTCATTGCCAGATGATTTACTTCCTGACAGCAGCATAAACATATTGCTCTATAAATGCCCCTAAATAGGAAGGTGTGGAAATTGTTCAATTTAGTCACGAGGTAAACTGCAGTGTACATACAGTACACTCACGGACGTGTTGTCATACTCACATGCTAGAAAAATAGCCTACGGTTATATAAACTCTAAAACCTAATAACACACGAAACACAACAATAATTATTATCATTTGTCTTGTTTACATTATTAGCCTAAGCATTAAACATGCTTACGTAAAACTGTAGTTGGATTAAATACATCAAAGGCTATGTTTACATTTCTTAAGTCCATTGTCTAGCTTGTTTAACTTTTTAAGCAATCTGGACAACATTCCCCCACTTACTATCACGTGAAGACTTATCTCGGGTTCAATAAACATGTTTCCTCGAAGCTCAATGGGAACACTTATGCAAAGGAAAAATATGTTTGCAGACGGCTTTACTGAATAGTAAGGATTCATATATCCTAGGCACCAAGCCAGGAACGCAATATAAAGCGTAATGGCTGACAGATAAATATTTTTAAAGTCATACCTGGAAGAACGTAAAGATCCGCTTCACTTGTGTTTCCAGTCAGTGTTGATCATCATAAAACAGAAGAAAGAATGTATAGAATGTGACATTTAGAGTCCATGGTTTTCATGTATTGAATTGCAGGTCTGTTTCCAAGTCGATGATCATATAAAATGACCCTGTCGCTTCTACCACCAACTTTCCCATAATATCATCCACAACTTGGCAGTGATTGGCCGCAGTGACGCTACACGTCACTTTGGACACCACTTATCACTCTGCTAACTAGGAAGTCGCGGGAGATGTCCAAACCCACTTGTGCATTACGCGTATGCTCATGCAATATATGCCAGTCTATACAATTTCTTATGAGAATAACCACTAATGTCCTATTTATCTCCGATTTTCATCTATTTAGTCACTTTCTAGCTGATTTGGTTGATGTAGCCTAAGTCGTGTGTATTGTGATCGGTGTCAAGTTCGATAGTCATAATTTCTGATGCATTGTGTTCAGTGTCAAGTTAGAATAGTCATAATTTCTGCCTAGCGGTTAGAGCGTTGGG
The DNA here is from genome assembly GCF_023373465.1 of Oncorhynchus keta. Lineage (NCBI taxonomy): Eukaryota > Metazoa > Chordata > Actinopteri > Salmoniformes > Salmonidae > Oncorhynchus > Oncorhynchus keta. Next base: position 44,112,345 of record NC_068437.1, on the reverse strand, counting down.
TCAATAACTGAACGTTTGCTGGCTCGAATCCCTGAGCTGACAAGGTACAATAATTATGTCTTTCTGCTCCTGAGCAAAGCAGTTAACGCCGTGGATGTCGATTAAAGCAGCCCCCGCACCTCTCTGATTCAGAGGGTTTGGGTTAAATGTAGAAGACACATTTTAGTTGTACAACTGACTAGGCTTTCCCCTAATGTCTGATGCGTTGTGTTCAGTGTCAAGTTAAAATAGTCGTACTTTCTGATGCATTGTGTTCAGAGTGTCGAGTTATTTTTGGATGTAAGTTACACAGCCCTCTGCAGCCTAAACAAGAGCAGTACAGAAAATAGGATATTATAGGATATAGTAGGATATTGACACCAATTAAGCCTAAACGTTTGACTGACTGGTTCATTATTTGGTAAACTAGGTCTTAGCCTGGACTAATGTTGTGCTCTTTGAAATAGTATGTCTCATTCAGCTAACGGAGGCCATGTCAAGAAAACATGAACATATTCAACGGAAGTGGGCTATTGCTTCTTAACATCTAGCCTACAGGACATTTTGCTACCTCTAATAATGTAATGCAGCTTAGTTTGTCTTGTCTCGACAAACCTAACGAAATGAACATAGGTCAAATAATTGTCTTTCTGACCTCTTGGAGATATGGGGACCACAAGTCATCAATGTTATTAACCCAACACAATAAGGTTCGCGTGCACAATACACAAATAGCCTAAAGCGCGAAAAAGACATACAAAATGATATATTTCTTTAAAATCATGAAATAGCGGTGAGGTATATGGTAGAGTTTGGTTGATTGTTTAGTGGCGACACCATTAAGGTACTGTGTGAAATTCTGCAACTGCAGGGTTTTCTAGCTCACCGCTGGAAACCACACGGCTTCGGCCCGCTTATCAGGTTGTCAATAAAAGGAGATGGGACGCTAAAGCCGGTCCAGGTGCTGTCTTTCCCTCTCTCTGCTAGCCCCCTTTCCAGAACTCGATCAGGCGGAAACTTAAATCTGGCCAGCCAGCCTTCCTTACTCATCTTGGCCCTCTGTTTGTGTGTGTGTGTGTGTGTGTGTGTGTGTGTGTGTGTGTGTGTGTGTGTGTGTGTGTGTGTGTGTGTGTGTGTGTGTGTGTGTGTGTGTGTGTGTGTGTGTGTGTGTGTGTGTGTGTGCTCGTGCGTGTGATGTAGGCAACAGCATATATGAACATTTAAAAATGTAAGTATTTTCTGCGAAACATAAAATAATAATAATAATAATAATGTTAATACAAAGAATAATATTTTGTAATCATATGTTATAATATTTTTTATATTATAAATACACATATTTATATAACAAAATCCATTAAAGAGGGTTTGGAAACTTTTGTACATGCAATGGCATTAATTTACAAGAGATCCAATCTTGTGCTCACTCAAACTGAGAAAATGAAAAACAAATACATGAATGATCTGCCTTGATTCCCTAGCCAGAGCAGAGCGGTGGTAGCAATAACACGTGTCCTACATCCCGAAGCATTTGTTTGCGGCGAGTCTGATTGTAAAAGTCCAGGGACTGACCATGTTACCACAGTACAGCTGTGAGTTGATTATACCCACGGCTCGACTGGAATAACTGTTGGATGTTTTAAGTGAGTGAGGTATGCTTAAAAATCATATTGTGTTCAATTTGGTTTTATGTTTCTTCTGGTAGGCCTAGACGTTTTTGTGCAGCAAGTCTGTCCATATGGTTTGGGAGGCCTAATATACTTGTAATAATATTAGTTTGTTATCAGATTGTTGGAAGTAGCATTCAAAATAGCAGGGGAGTTCATCTTTGAGGATATAAATTATAAAATATTAATTTGGCAATCAACTCTCTTTTACAGTCTACTGGAAAGCCTATTCAGTTATGACATTTAACTTAACCTTTAACCAACCAAACATATAAAGCAAATTACTTGTGAAATACTGGTCCAGAAAATAGCATAATCTAAATAAAGTTATTAGTAGTTATTTTAAGGCCAATTGTACTTTTATATTTGTTATTTTTCTTTGTTTCTATTTATTATTTTTCTCTTTTTCTCTTCTCTGTTAAATATTCTAATAAATCTACAGCTGAGTGTTTCATTTGTTGTTCTGCCCCGAGTCCAGGCCTTGACTGGGACATTAGCTGCATACCCTCGGGGTGATTGGATGAAATTTGTTCGAAGTCGACAGCCACGTCCTGCATGCTAGAAATACACTTTTTCTCGACGTGACAAGACTGAGTTCGATCTCAATGTATTTGGAAGTACATCGGGCGGAAAGAGCCTCCATCAGTAAACCTACCCTCTTCTCTAACAGGACAACAATATTATTCCTTCATTCGCACAAAAACATTCTCAGGACATGTATTTGAGTATTCCTACAACAAAACCCTTGATAACATTCATAGACATGTATTTGCTGCTGATCCCGTCAGCGTCCATGCTCGATGCTTTTTTAACTTGAGAATATAACAGAAGGATTGGCTCTTACTCCTTGGCCCTGGTAATAAGATTAACTATAGACAGGGAAGAAGGAAAATACTGAGATTGACACCTTCCGACTACTCTCCACTCACAATGACTTTGATGCAAAGTCCTGGCTGCAATAATGAACCCAATTGTATAGGGGAAAAAAAGTAACATATTTGTCATTTCCACGTCACAAAAGTGGGGAGTTAGTGAAGACGTATATGGCACCTACGATGACAAGGGGAACATGCACGCTAACGAGAATACCAGCCATGTTGACAAGACAAATGAGGACACATCTCCTCTAACAAACGAATCACTCTCAACGCTGACGTCCAACACCGTTCTAAGTGCCAGAGTGTTTAAACATGTGATTACACCCCTCTCTCCACAGTCCGAAATTAATGGCCATAACGCACATAATTAATCAAATACAACTGTATTTTCAAACGCCTTTTACCGATAATTATTTGTATTGTTCGATCAGATTTGACAAACGGTATCCCATACGTGTCAGATAACACTTTGACCTGCTTTTAAATACACCTATGGAGTATAATGAGGCATGAGGGCTATGCTCATGCAGAGGCAAGAATTGTGTCGGTGGAATGTTCTCTTCCAGCACGCTGAATTAGAGAGATGGAATTATTTACTTAATTAAACCATGAGGATTTCAGTTTACCTCGGTTGGTTCCCTTCTGCCACTATAGTGAAAATTAGATTGCGATTTTGAATAGGGTCGTGATATGTTATAATAGGTTATATTTGCTACAGAAACTAGGAACACTATTGATCTGATCACCATGTGCTGAATCCAAAACTTGTTTGCACCCCACGCCATAGTTCTAAAGTATCAAGTCCAGACTCCACTCCATACATGGTTATTTCCTTTCTCATTTGAACAGTAACATCAGGCAGGCTGACCTTGATCTCGACGTCTGATCATAAATCCATAAAAAGTGCAGCATTCCACTATGCCCCCCCACCTATGAGACAGACCAAGCTCGAGGCCAAGGCTGTCTCTCTCTCTCTCTCTCTCTCTCTCTCTCTCTCTCTCTCTCTCTCTCTCTCTCTCTCTCTCACTCTCCACCTCCACATAGGGTGACATTATCTACCAGGTATGTTTTGTATTTGCCTTAACTTGATTTATCACCTGTGGCATTATGCTAATATATCTTCTGAGTGTGGAACATAGCTGTAGAATTTAGTTTAGCCAGGAAAAAGATTGGATTTGGAACTTACAGGATGGGGATCTATAAGTTAAGTTTCAAGCTGATATTATATAAGCCTACTACAATGTTGCTCAGCAAAATGGCTTGCTAGCCTTGTATATAAAGTGACTGTAATATGTTTTCTAGCTGACTAGGAACAAATCACCTGTTCTCATGTATAATGGACACAAAGCAAATCCTCAAGCCTAGTATCTCATCCTCTCCTTTGCAGTGATCACGAGTCCATTCCCCTAAATTAGACTCAGTGATAATATAAAGCAGACCAAATTCAGCCTAGATGCTTTGAGCATTGAATTAGTTTTTGCCTGATACACCCCCACCCATCCCCATTCCCCAGCGACGTCTTCCATTAACACTGCAATCTCAGCCGGTGCTTTGCTCCATGTACACTCTATTGTGAGGGAATCAGCATGTTGGGTCCACGGCGACAGTGACCCCTGGCAATTTGCTGAAAGTGTAATTATTTTTCTCCCTCTCGCAAAGATTTAAAAGATTGCATTTCAACTAAATCCATATCAATGCTAATTTTCCTGTCGAGGCAGCTCCAGGTGCTACAGTCCAGTAGACTGCAGTGAAAGCGAAGTGTGCCTGCTGTGTGCCACAGAAAGGGGTACAGCATGGCTCAAATGAAATGACACCAATATCTCTCCCAAGAAAACCGTTTTATTCTCAGCTACTACATAGTAAACAAAGGAGTCATGCTACATTAGAGTTAAACAACCGTTTCTTCATCTCCTTTCTCCTTTTAGTTACCAAATAATACTATGTTTATATGAGAAAATACATTTATAAGTGCGTAATTAGAATAAACAGAGGTAAGCATGGTATTTAAAACAGCAACACACTAGACTTACATGGAGAATGACCATTTCTTTAGAATAGACATTTTGATAAAAAGTAGATACTTTGAAGATAATTGAAGAATATATAGATTATATCCTATATAGAATGTAATTCCCGTTAATGCATAGGAAAATCAGACTCCCTTTATTTGGTTATGATCGAGCCCATGGAGTGTTAACTGTAGTTCATAGGCAGGTAAACACACACACACACACACACACACACACACACACACACACACACACACACACACACACACACACACACACACACACACACACACACACACACACACACACACACACACACACACACACACACACACACACACCCTTGGTTGGGGGACATTTTTGAATCAGTTGATTTAATTTATTAATGAAATCCAATAACTACTTTTTTTTCTTGTTTCATTTTAAGTTCAGAGGCTTTTTTCTCACTTTGAATGAGCATGAATGGCCGCCTAGTGACAAGTCAGCATAAGTCCTCACTTTGTCCAAGCTATTGTAGTTATGGTATTGCTTAAGATCCTTAATTATGTTTTTAATTCAAGATGGTTCAAATGAAGAACAAATTACACTACAACCCCAACATATGTGACTGACTGCCATTATCTGCGGGATGAAACAATGTATACTAAATACAATTCGACCAAAATTTGAGTTGAATTAATCTGTTGTCTTGAGAATAGGGGCACGTTTTTCGTTAGTCATGCAGGTTTGTCATGATAGTTTTCACATTTCTTTGACATCTATTGATTTCGAAGCAGCTGTAAGACTTTGTCTCAAGAGAGAGGAGCAGTCACAACGCGTTAGTTTAATGGCATAACTCGAACGTTGGGAGATTGCGGACCACGTGAGCAGTGGCATATTTTCTTCTTTATAATAACGCTCAGTAATGATTTATTTATTATAAAATGTAACAAGCAAATACAAACAATGTTTTAATAATACATTTCAACATTTGTCATAAAATGAATGTTCCAAGTTGTTTAGAAATGCTGTAAATGCTGTTCCTCCAATTCTGAATTTTCTTAATCACGCCGTTTTTTCTCCTTATAAGTGTGTGCAAATATATACATTTTTTAAGGGAACCAAGATTGTATAGTAGGCTAATTATTACTATTCTATGCACCCCTCAGTGGCCTATACACTGCCAATAAACATTCATGTATGATACACACTTGTATTTTTATTTTACCTTCATTGCCTTCCAGGCAAGTCAGTTAAAGAACAAATTCTTATTTTCAATGACGGCCTGGGGACAGTGGGTTAACTACCGGTTCAGGGGCAGAACGACAGATTTGTACCTTGTCAGCTCGGGGGTTTTAACTTGCATCCTTCCGGTTAGAAGTCCAATGCTCTAACCACTAGGCTACCCTGCCGCCCAGGTATAAGCTTTCTGTAGCCCCATATTCAACCATCAGAAAATACTATCTAACGCATTGGGGTCAGGTGACGACATATGTCATTCTCTATTTTGGATCATATCATCCAGCATCGGATCCTGGCCTCACCTCTGACTGCAGCACATGATAACATGGTCATTGACCCATGTTCATGTTATCAACACATCTCCCCATACTCAATGCAAATACTGACATTTATTCTATGATACAAATAGAATCCAAAATGGTGACCACTGTGCCATAACTGTGTCCGCCTTTTTACAGCTACACTAAATCAGCTTGTTGCTAATGTATGGTAGAGGCCAAACGATTAAACAGGAATGACGTTAAACTGGTTTGAATAAATGTTAACTGCTTTACTCCATGACAGTGGTTGTCTATAGACACAAAAAAGTAAAACGTGCGCGCGTAATTACGCATAACTCATGTGTCAACGAGAGATTTCCGCGTATGTTTGGGTTGCCCGCATGTTTCTCAAACTAGGATCAGCCATTAGTTTGCAAGATTAACATGTCAATTGTCTGTCATGAATTATGGCTACTTTGGTTTAACTTTTGGGGAAACAATTTCATTCTACGTGGTGGAAATATATTCTGGACATACGTACTTTTGTTAATGATCTGTGCGTGCACTTTGACTGAAAACACAAATTATTCCACACAACTCTAAAATAAGAAACATTTTGTGGCTGGATGCTCCATTGCCACATACAATCAACACAGTGTTTACAGATGTTAAGAGACTCCTCTCTCTCTGTCCCATAATTCATGCATATATTCAGGGGATTTTGGGTCCAAGCTCTCACATGCACAAAAAAGACAGGATAAACATGTCACTGCTTATTAAGGAATAGTAATTGTAAATAAAAGTTATTGTTATTTTTGTATTGTCTGCAGGAATAGTGGACTAGCCTACTTGTGCCAGGCCTAAGGACTTTGATTAGCTAATATAGACAACAGATGGAAAGTTAGGACACTCAACAGTCCTTAACGCTTACACAACACTTCAGGAAATTCTCCACAAATGAAGGGCTACAATCAGGTGCTAAAAACACACAACGGAGTTCTGCATAGAACAAAATCAGCATTTAAAAAAATAATAGGCTCGCTCAGTTGATTGTCCTGTAGGCCCACTAAAGCAGTTTACCGAAGTACAGAGATCAATTGAACTAACTCTTTCAGAAAACAAATAGCTTTGTGGATAAAAACTTTGCTTATTGCTTCACTTAAGCTCTCTGCTTAGTCTACTTGGCATAGCAATAGTTTCTGTGCATTCCCTGTGCATTTTTCTGAGGCTCACCAAAGTATCATTCTTAGTAAGGTAATTAGTAAGGTTAACGTTTGTGGTCCAATGATTTTGAAAATTCACTTGAGAGTCCGTGGCAGTATGGTAAACAGTTGCCTCCGTCGTACGCAGGGTTCGTCCACCACTGCTACTTCCTCACACTCACGCTGCAGCGGTTGCCTGGTGCATAATGTTGGAATGCCCTCTAGCGGTAGAAAATAGCATACATCCATGGGATGGCTTCAGTTGCCTACGATTCAAATAGTCTGACATCACTTTCTTTGTGGTTTTTAGTTTTTAATAGTTACGTTTTGATGGAACTGAGAAACGACACAATGATTTTGAAAACCTTTTTTGGCACAGGTTCAAACTTGTGAGTAACCTATTGGCACAATTTTATATTTCTTTAGAATCAGACTACCACTTGCATTTCACAAAAACCTTTTAATTACTTGAGTTGTGGACTGAAAGACACTATGTGGTGTTGAAAGGACAGCTCATTTTAGGTCGCGGCCTCAAAGCCATCATTGTTTAGTAGCCTAATGGTTTACTGCAATGCACTAGGCTACTATTCTATATTATATTATGTAACATAATATTATTTCTCCGTTTGTATCTTTGGAACTGTTACGTAATGAGTAATGGACTGAGGGGTCAAAACCATGGTTGTATTTGGTCAAACACTTTCTTTCTTCATACGCAAGCAGTTGATGTTGAGTTGATCAGCCAACGCTCCAGAAATATGTACGGTACACATCGTGTGCTGGGAGGCCATTTGGATGGTAATGCACAGTCAATTACATTTCTTTCGAGATCATTAAGCGCAAATATGGCTTGTATTTTAACAAGACTGGCCGTGTATTTAATGAGGGTCAGGGAAGGGTGGGAGATGTTTTAATGGACTTGTTTTTTTCCTCACCACATTACTGTCCAGAGTATTAAGCAACCGGGTCCTCAGCAAGGTCTCTGTTTGCGAGTGATGCGCGCGCGTCCGAGGATCGAAACACTTTAAAAACATATCAAATACTTTTAACTCCAATAGTTTATTGGATTGTGAATATTGATATGAACAAGTAAAGGCCTACCTGAATAGCCTGGCGGAGATGCCCCTTGTGGCCACAGACATATTTAGAACAGTTACACAGGGTAGGGATAGCCTACATTTCTGGGCTCGACTGCCCTTTCATTATGAGCGTTGTAATTGTGCTTGAGAGAGATGGCATGATTAGGAAGACCTCCTCTGAGAACATATGCAGGCAGATGTGCAACCAGCCTGAAAATGACTTACTCTATGGTTGTTATTCAATGCAACTTGCAGATGAAATTAAGCTGTTTTCATGCAGAGAGATTGTTAGGCAGTAGGTTAATAAGAATAACCTATTATCACCCTATCACTTTGAAGAATCTGACTCTTGTTTTGCTCTGTCTAAACCATGCCTAGCTGTTCTCCGCTTAATTTAATCCTCTATCTCTCCTCCCAACATGCCAATCCTGGGTTATCTGATTGCTGCAAGTATATTTCTAAATTGCAGATTTTCTGGACTGATACAAACTTTGATTGCCTGTCAGGCACACATAAGGAAAGAATGCTCTGCTAAATGAGGTGCTGCACGCTTGGCTAAAAATTCTTAATGATTTTTTTTTGAATAGTCTCCATGAAGGAGGCAAACAATCTGAAGGGTTGTAACATCCATAACAGTTCAACAGACAAAAGAACCAAAGTATCATCCTGAAAATTCAACTAATGATTTTAAAATGTACATTAATTCTGCATTTGGAGGAAAAAGGGAAATGTCAGTCCCATTTGAAAGGTTAATCATTATTCACCCATAATAAACACATTTGGTTCAAAGAAAATGTAATTAAAAGATTTATCTTTCACTGGACACACTTAAACAATATTTTTCCAATTAGGTTTGTCATATTCCTACTGATGGACTCTGTTAATGAAATTTGTGAAATCATTGCAGCAGAAAGATTTCATTTAGACTCTGTAGAAGTCAGTAGTCGAAAATAAAACTGCATATAATAAAAATGCACATTCATGTTACCAGTGAACCCAAGGTCATACATTAGCAAGGTTAAAACTCCTAATGACACAACGATATAACACATTGAATACTAACTTAATTGCTAGGATTTACTGTGACAACAAATAACATCATCATGATTATATTTACCTGTGGTGAAATCTGTGTGAAGAGACATAAAGCGCATTTATCTGTGTCAAATGAAAGTCAAATATGAGTCAGAGGACATGTTTTTCTCATCAGTAAAATGCTAGCTACATCTGACATCTGTGAGAGGACTGGATCTGTGAGAGGACCGTCTGTGAGAGGACTGGATCTGTGAGAGGACCGTCTGTGAGAGGCCTGGCAGTGGCAGCCACTGACATCCCTTTACTCCTTCCTGTCTGTTTTTTACTGCAGCTACAACTAGCTGACACAAGGGACACTTTAACAGGCAATTGCAATCTCTTAATGTCACCCATCCAAGTTGCTCTTAAAGTCCTTTCCCAAAACTCCAGTGAAACGTCATACCATAATTGATGCCCATCTTGATAGTCAGCGTAATTTGCTCCAGTTCTCTAGGATGCCATATGGAAATGTAGAAGACGGAGCTTTGGTCCGGGCTTTGTTACAGACAGGGCTTTTTAACGGGTGAATCAATGTGTGATGCCATCTCTATTCTCACCTGCTATACCTATTGTCTTTACATTAGGAATATGAGCACACCACTGTAGATGTAATTTCTGCTTAATACTGAATTGTTTCAGTGGAAAAGAATGCATCATTTGTAGGTAAATGACTGTACGAGTATTTGTATTGACATAAAAACAGAACAAATGTGTCAGTCTAACTGACTCACCTTGTGGCACAGGGTTGTGCTAGATGGGACTGACATCTCATAGCAGCCAGTGCTGACCAGAAGACTTACCCAACCTCCTAACCTAACCCCCCCCCCCATCCCCTCCACCTGCCATCCCGTGCCCCTCCCATCCCCAGTGCCCCAGTGCCCCAGGGGACTGCACCCTCCTCCTCCCTTTCTGTCTTCTACCCTGTCTCTCTGATGTCACAAACGAGGTTGATGAACACATGCTAATTTCCACAACCAAACACTGCTGGGGGCGAGACGTTTCGCAGCAGATTTGACCATAACAGCCCAGTCCAAATGGTTCCCGCCGTCACACACATGGTTTTGACCTGCAAGCCACATCATCAGAGTTGCATCCCTCTCTGTCTCTGACAGTACTCTCACTACCTCCCTTGATCAGCTTGCCCTAATGTGGCCATCCTGCATTGATTGCATTGCTCTTAAGTGCTTGTAAATGCAGAATCGTCATCACTGATGAATTGAATGCAGCATCCAAAGTGAAGGCTTAGCAACCCAACGATCCTCGGCTTCAGGATCAGGAATAATCTGGTTCAGAAATAAAAGAGTGAACAAAGTGAGACACATTCTGATTAAATTAGATTGCAGTATTTATTCCATTAACTTGGACCTAATTATCCACTCATTAGGCTGACAAGGTGATATCACTACTCTATCATCCATCCACTCGTGTTGAAGATATGTTTTCTCATGTCTAATCAGTCCTCTGTGATCTATTGGTCCTGAAGTTTCCTCCAGGTCTTCCTAAGGTCACAGTAATGTGCCAGAGATGTATACAGCCAGGGAGTGAGAGAAAGTCTTGGAACAAAAGCAGATTCCCCTGCCAGGCAGCATATGCCTCACCACCGACAACCCCAACATTCCTGGTGCAGGAGAGAAGACACAGGCACATGGATGTGCAGCCAGCCTAAAGCCATGTCTCCCTCCAGAACCACTCTCCTCTACTCAACTTCTTAACCTACCTGTCAACTCTGAACAAAAAGCTACTTCCCTTGCACCATATCATGCTGTTCCAGTTTTTGTTTTATATTTTAGACGGCTATCTGAGATGCAATTGCAGGTGCCTGTGAAAACAAGGTATTTCTGAGTGTACATGTAGTCTATGTTGTGTGTGTGTGTGTGTGTGTGCGTGTGCGTGTGCGTGTGTGTGACGGATGGGAGAGGTTGCAGGCATGAGGGCAGAGCTGACTGGTACAGAGCCTGCCTGGCATGGTGTGGAGGACTGGTGCAGCTGTGGTTGGGAAGAGCTGTAACTGTGCCTTTTGCCTCGAGCACCCTATACCCACAGTAATGTTGTTACTGATGTGAACGCAACATGTTCTGTAATATCCCTTTTTACCAGGTTTTATTCATGAAATCAAGGTGCATATGCAAAATCATTTGATCTTCTTTTTGTGGATTAATAGGAGTGCTCAAAACATGTATGTACATGTGTGTTCTATGCAATTACTGTGGGTTCTATGCAATTACTGTGGGTTCTATGCAATTACTGTGGGTTCTATGCAATGACTGTGGGTTCTATGCAATTACTGTGGGTTCTATGCAATGACTGTGGGTTATATGCAATTACTGTGGGTTCTATGCAATGGCTGTGGGTTCTATGGCAGTAATGTGCAGTATGGTCTTGTGGCCTCATGAGTCATTTACAGTCAGCACCGCCTGGTGCTATTTAGTTCCCTTTAGTTGAGGGGCATTTTTCTGGGCCCATGCAGTGTGGATAGGTTTGTTTCAGGCACTCTGTTGTGACATGTCTTGGTTCCAGTGCTATGGCTCCTGGGGGGAGAGGAGGAGAGAAAAGGAGCAAAAGCTGCTGAGTGGGTTTTCATTTCAGGCAAGATGGGAAATGTCACAAAGAGCACCCAGCTCAGCATAGCCACAGGGTCTAATGAAGCAGTCAGGCCCCACTGACCAAGCCCACCATACAAACCTGCCTCTCAGCACTAAAGCAAGCAATGCTTTAATGCTGTTGCTGCTGCTTCTGAGGCATGGGTTATACACTGGGGACTGTGGGCTCTGTATTCATCTGCTTTGTTCTCTCTAACATGTATGATTCAGATACTGTACGACTGCTAATAGTAACACTACACAGGCCTCCATAAAAACAATGTTCTGGAACCAAGTGGATATGTTACTTTAACAGTATGGGATGGAGGTGAGAGCTGATCACAGACGGTAGAATTGACTGGCTATGGGACTAATTTAGCAACATTCCCTCCTACCGTCCTCATGATGACACTAACCTGAATACCTGACTGGTAGAAACTAAGTGGGATTGGGCCACTGATGCTGGTCTCTGTGAGAGTGTGCACTCTCCCCAATGAGAGGTGACCTCTGGAGAGGAGGAGAACCACAGGCGCCGAGGAATCCCATTAATAATGACCATTTTTAATTAATCTCGGAGGGTGTTGTGTTGTGGCTCTGGTATAGCTAGCTGAGGAGTGACGATGATGGAGGTTCCTGTCAGGAAAACAGAGAGAACAACTCTGCTCAGGGGAAGAATCCCACGCTTCCATCGATCTGACAGGAAGGTTGACCTCATTAGTCCAATAGCAGTTTCTCTCTGCCTTCATGCTGTCACACGTCCATATGGATCAGTCTGGACTGGACTGGATGCTCCTTTACGCTACGCAAATGACCACAGTTCACCATCTGGAAGTGCATCCAGTACCAAACAGCAGTGACAAACTGTATTTATTATTACATTTCCTTTGGACATTTGTATGCGTTTACAGATGTTTATCCCCCCCCCTCTCTCTATTTTGAATATCATTACATTTTTAGTCATGACTTAAAGGAAAGATTTTCGAGATTGAGACCCAAGGAAGAGATTCACAACAAGGACACTTATACCAATGTGTTCAAGGAATTCCATTAAAACGATCAACTACCGATGTACATATGCATCCAGGCCAAACAACAAAAGGTGAGGACGAACAAAGGTGTGTGTGTTAGAACCTGGGCACGGCATGTTTGATGCAGCCATGCTGAAAGGTGTGTGGCTGCTGAGGGTTGCTGAGGGCCTTCTGGTGCGCCCGGCTACCATGTGCTACCGTGTGCTCATCAGCATACGGGCCTTCTGATCCTATCACTCACGTTTACCTTCAACACCAACAGCACAGCTGCTCCAGGCATGCTGGATCCCAGTTCTGGAGCGCTGCTCACCAACACCCAGATGTGTATGCTAGCCACACACACACAGCAGCCTGTGAGTATCACAGAGCTTTACCCTGGCTGGTCTCAAGGTAGAACAGTCCCACATAGGGAAGAGACTTTACCCTGGCTGGATCTCAGGGTAGAACAGTCCCACATAGGGAAGAGACTTTACCCTGGCTGGATCTCAGGGTAGAACAGTCCCACATAGGGAAGAGACTTTACCCTGGCTGGATCTCAGGGTAGAACAGTCCCACATAGGGAAGAGACTTTACCCTGGCTGGTCTCAGGGTAGAACAGTCCCACATAGGGAATAGACTTTACCCTGGCTGGTCTCAAGGTAGAACAGGGAAGAGACTTTACCCTGGCTGGATCTCAGGGTAGAACAGTCCCACATAGGGAAGAGACTTTACCCTGGCTGGATCTCAGGGTAGAACAGTCCCACATAGGGAAGAGACTTTACCCTGGCTGGATCTCAGGGTAGAACAGGGAAGAGACTTTACCCTGGCTGGATCTCAGGGTAGAACAGTCCCACATAGGGAAGAGACTTTACCCTGGCTGGATCTCAGGGTAGAACAGTCCCACATAGGGAAGAGACTTTACCCTGGCTGGATCTCAGGGTAGAACAGTCCCACATAGGGAAGAGACTTTACCCTGGCTGGATCTCAGGGTAGAACAGTCCCACATAGGGAAGAGACTTTACCCTGGCTGGATCTCAGGGTAGAACAGTCCCACATAGGGAAGAGACTTTACCCTGGCTGGATCTCAGGGTAGAACAGGGAAGAGTACCCTGGCTGGATCTCATAGAACAGGGAAGAGACTTTACCCTGGCTGGATCTCAGGGTAGAACAGGAAAGAGACTTTACCCTGGCTGGATCTCAGGGTAGAACAGGGAAGAGACTTTACCCTGGCTGGATCTCAGGGTAGAACAGGAAAGAGACTTTACCCTGGCTGGATCTCAGGGTAGAACAGGGAAGAGACTTTACCCTGGCTGGATCTCAGGGTAGAACAGGAAAGAGACTTTACCCTGGCTGGATCTCAGGGTAGAACAGGGAAGAGACTTTACCCTGGCTGGATCTCAGGGTAGAACAGGAAAGAGACTTTACCCTGGCTGGATCTCAGGGTAGAACAGGAAGAGACTTTACCCTGGCTGGATCTCAGGGTAGAACAGGAAAGAGACTTTACCCTGGCTGGAACTCAGGGTAGAACAGGAAGAGACTTTACCCTGGCTGGAACTCAGGGTAGAACAGGGAAGAGACTTTACCCTGGCTGGATCTCAGGGTAGAACAGGGAAGAGACTTTACCCTGGCTGGATCTCAGGGTAGAACAGGAAAGAGACTTTACCCTGGCTGGATCTCAGGGTAGAACAGGGAAGAGACTTTACCCTGGCTGGATCTCAGGGTAGAACAGGAAAGAGACTTTACCCTGGCTGGATCTCAGGGTAGAACAGGGAAGAGACTTTACCCTGGCTGGATCTCAGGGTAGAACAGGGAAGAGATGTGTGAATGTGAGGTTGCAGACTATCCCAGATCATGATTTCATGTGTGATGTGGGATGACGCTTCGCTTGTGGGAAATTAATGTTGCTTTTCAGTACTTTTACGTTTGATCTGAGAGTTTTGACAATGAGGATGTTCACCATTGTAGACTTATGGATATAATTTGACTATTTCATTACGGGGTTAATTTGCTCAATCCTTTGAGAATATTAGAATGATCAGTGTTAACTCTCACCCCACAAACACACGCACACATGCAAGCACATGCACACAAGCACACACAGACAAACACACACACACAAACACACACAGACAAGCACACACACACAAACACACACACACAAACACACACACATGCGCTCATGGCGTAACGCTCCATTGATCAGTGATCATGGGAGTTGAGCATCTGAAGACGAACATGATGGTTTTGGGAAGCATATGGTCCCCGCCCGCCCACAGCGCCAGCTGCAGCCCCCTGTCTTGCTGCAAGCAGACAAGCATTTGCAGGTTCTTCTTTCAAGTTTCAACTGTCAGGCTAAAACCTCAGTAGCAGACCGGCTGTGCCGCAAGATGGATTGCCCTTTTACTTGAGCTCCATGGAAAGAGATGTTTGTGTTACTGAGAGATGTGTTCACAGAAGGCACAACAGAACTTAGGTTTCCACTTGAAGCTGACTGGATGTCTTCTTCTCCTGGCTGACTGTCTTTATTGTAAGGCCAGGTTTATATCAGGAGCTGTAGAGCTGAGTGCCCTTTGGGCCTGTCAGTCACGAGACGGAGACGGGACTGTTCAGCAACCATCTGTTATCTGAGTCAGGCACCCTCTCCAACACCACTCCGTACCTACGGCCCACCCCACCTTTCATTGTTTACCATGGTGGACATGGGTTGTTTGGGTGAGTGAGGTTGTCTTGTAGGTTAGAGGTTAAATGTTGTTGGTAGATATTGCAAAATACACATTTTCAGCATGAACACATTTGTAGCTCTATGAATAAATGAGATGTACTTTTTATGTATGAGTCAGGTTGTACCTTTAGCCATGGAGCATAGCCTACAGCTCAGGTTCTTTCTGAAATTCCAAACCTACATTCTTACCAACATTTGTGTATTTGGCCATTTTTATATGTGTAAGAAATGAGAGGTGATACATTTAACTTGATGACACAGTTAAGAATAATTTCCTTGATCCGATCAAGTATTTAATGTTACATACGAGATGTTTGGAGTATGACGTCACCATGGATGAGGACTTGAACAGCAGAGTTAAGTACTGTACTATATCTTCATCACATTTCCTCAGTACAACCCCCACAATTAGCCCAGCCCATCAAAACACTCTTCTTAATCCTCAAATGAAGTGTCTGGCCACTGCCAGCTTTTATTACACACATTTGAACTGGATACATATTTATGTGGCCTAATGAATGTCATGTTCCCAGAGGCCACCAAAATGTTGAATTAACACCCTTCCTTCCAAATGGACAATTATGCATCCTTTTAAAGGATGCAACATTCAGGGGTTCATAAAGCCTGGGGAACACTTTCAAAATGAGCATTTCCTAAGCAACCCCACAGTTGTATAATCAATGTTCTCTGGGAATCAAAGAGTAGTATTAATAAATCCAAAGTCCTGTCCAAAACTGTATTTAATATTATTTTTATGAGCTTCATAACTAAACGAGAGGGAATAAATGACAGCTGAAACGCCACCATATGTTTATAAATACACTAACATTAGCATTCTCCATAAATCCTCAGCCAACAACAGTTAGGGTTCGATTCAGTCCATGGTGCTGAAGACCTGCACTGCAGCGTGATAGAAATGTAAAGGCACCGTTCTAGTTCGTGGAGACGGCATTCACTGTAAACTCTGCATATGTCGGCTCAATCAGAAAGTACCTTTACATTTCAGTCGCTCTACAGCGCTGATCTTCAGCGCAAGGGATTGATTCAAGCCCTTAAGCACCAGAAATATAACCCTCTGTAGAACAATGATATATTCACCTGCTGTCCCAGGGGCCATTCATCCCACATACACAGACACAAGTGCACACACACACATGCACACACAAGATGAGCATGCATACACACACATCTAGCCACGCATATTTCCTCAAACATTATTCCCTCCGTTGATGCTCCTCATTTTGAAATCCATTTTAATTTAAAGATGCTTGACACTGCCGCGGCGATACAATCATAGAGCGTGAGGAGCAAGCGTGCGTGTGTGTGTGTGTGTGTGTGAGTGTAAGTGTGTGTGTGTGTGTGTGTGTGTGTGGTGGGGGACTGTAAATGTAGAGGCTCAGGTTCAGTGTGGTCACTGTGGAACAGCAGAGTAATTACCAGATCAACTCCACTAAAAAAGCAGTCGGGGTGTTCTGTGACCTATCAGCCACTAATCTGCATAGTGAAGTATGGCTTCATAACTATAAATGGCTGACTTAATTAAAAGCGGGGACCTTTCTGTCATGTAATTACAGGGAGAAAAGGTTATTGCTTAAATGCAATTTTCCAAATGTGATTTCTTAACAGTTATTAACTGCTTCGCCATCATTTATTGTTTCCGATTTTTCAATTTGGAAATGGGCGCCGGTGACAGAAGTAATGACTTGGTGAAAAAACTCAATCTGGCCCATCCCGTCATTTGTTTCTCACAAGTGGAGCAGACAGAGGGAAGCTTGAAAATGTCACAAGGAGGATCTTGTGATTACCTCCATTTTACTGTAGTGATTAAAAAAAAGCCGAGTTTTGATGAGATAAACATTTCTGAAATGGCTGGGCTGAAGCAGTGCGCTATTCATTAGAGGCAACATTACAGAGGGGAGGCAGTGATGGAGGGAGGTGGAGAAGAGGGAGGAGGGAAGGAGGAATAAAGGTGAGAGAGAGAATACCAGAGAGAGGAGAGGAAAAAGAGAGGTGGCTGAGCAGGAAGGTGGCAGCAATGGAAAGAAGAAAAAAGAGAGTGCAAACAGTGTGATGAAAAAAGAGAATGTGAAGGTAGTGGGAGCAGCCATGCCTGTGTCCTCTTCTCCTGGTCTGAGGGGAATGCCTGCCCTGCATTACCCTCCTGGGTGACCTTAACTTCCTGAGAGGCCTCGTGAACCCCTGAGTAGAAGACATGGCCATGTTACTGGGCCGTTCCTTACTAAAAGGTCAGAGATATAAAATCCGGTGGGCCAGGGAAGCCTTGAACTTCATGTTTGTCCTGGAAGAGGTGATCTGTCTGGAACAGAGGTAAATTTATACCTCGCTATGAATATCCCAGCTCATACTTACCTCTTAACCCTACTGAATTCCTTTAGCAAGCCTTTATAACACTTTTATGGCTCAAATTATATTAAATTCAGTCCATTTAATCACCACATGCCACTGAAAATATTGCGGCCCTAACTCAAATTGGATTACAGTAATCTGGTTAGAGGAATAATTATTTCAAGACATTAGGGCAGGTTTGTTATCCTTTCTGTAGAGCCATATACTCCTTAGGAAACTAGGAGTTGATGAAAGTCTATAATCTATATATTGACAACTGAGACCTTAGGCCTTATTGTGTCTGTTTATTCTTTTAGATTTCATGGTCTCTCATTTCCATATTGTGGAAATGAGAGACACACTCGGCCATATCAAATCATGCATCAATCACAATTACATCTATGTATAGCGGCCGTGTGTTTTGCTCAATAGCGTTTACCTAGCTGTGCTTTACAGCGTGGCCCCTGGGGACCCAGCCCTGTTGTGTCTACATCACAGTGGGTTAATGAGATGAATATTATCACTGTTCGGACAAGGAGTGGTCTCTGGGCCACCATAGACACCCAGGAGATACAGTACAATACTGTACGGTAGAGGATGGGTTCAGATGGGGAACTGGGGTCCGCTCAACCAAACGTGACTTTCTCTGAAGAACACATCGTTTGCCCCAACGTATGGCAGAGGAGAATACGGTCTCACTGTCATGTTAAATGCAAGCACACATACAGTATATGTCCATAGGTATGCATATGCGTGATGTGTATGCCGAGGAACTTAAAACTTGCTACCCTCTCCACTACTGTTCCATCGATGTGGATAGGGGGGTGTTCCCTCTGCTGTTTCCTGAAGTCCACAATCATCTCCTTAGTTTTGTTGACGTTGAGTGTGAGGTTATTTTCCTGACACCACACTCCGAGGGCCCTCACCTCCTCCCTGTAGGCCGTCTCGTCGTTGTTGGTAATCAAGCCTACCACTGTTGTGTCGTCCGCAAACTTGATGATTGAGTTGGAGGCGTGCGTGGCCACGCAGTCGTGGGTGAACAGGGAGTACAGGAGAGGGCTCAGAACGCACCCTTGTGGGGCCCCCGTGTTGAGGATCAGCGGGGAGGAGATGTTGTTGCCTACCCTCACCACCTGGGGGCGGCCCGTCAGGAAGTCCAGTACCCAGTTGCACAGGGCGGGGTCGAGACCCAGGGTCTCGAGCTTGATGACGAGCTTGGATGGTACTATGGTGTTGAATGCCGAGCTGTAGTCGATGAACAGCATTCTCACATAGGTATCCCTCTTGTCCAGGTGGGTTAGGGCAGTGTGCAGTGTGGTTGAGATTGCATTGTCTGTGGACCTATTTGGGCGGTAAGCAAATTGGAGTGGGTCTAGGGTGTCAGGTAGGGTGGAGGTGATATGGTCCTTGACTAGTCTCTCAAAGCACTTCATGATGACGGAAGTGAGTGCTACGGGGCGGTAGTCGTTTAGCTCAGTTACCTTAGCGTTCTTGGGAACAGGAACAATGGTGGCCCTCTTGAAGCATGTGGGAACAGCATACTGGTATAGGGATTGATTGAATATGTCCGTAAACACACCGGCCAGCTGGTCTGCGCATGCTCTGAGGGCGCGGCTGGGGATGCCGTCTGGGCCTGCAGCCTTGCGAGGGTTAACACGTTTAAATGTTTTACTCACCTCGGCTGCAGTGAAGGAGAGACCGCATGTTTTCGTTGCAGGCCGTGTCAGTGGCACTGTATTGTCCTCAAAGCGGGCAAAAAGTTATTTAGTCTGCCTGGGAGCAAGACATCCTGGTCCGTGACTGGGCTGGGTTTCTTCTTGTAGTCCGTGATTGACTGTAGACCCTGCCACATGCCTCTTGTGTCTGAGCCATTGAATTGAGATTCCACTTTGTCTCTGTACTGACGCTTAGCTTGTTTAATAGCCTTGCGGAGGGAATAGCTGCATTGTTTATATTCGGACATGTTACCAGACACCTTGCCCTGATTAAAAGCAGTGGTTTGCGCTTTCAGTTTCACGCGAATGCTGCCATCAATCCACGGTTTCTGGTTTGGGAATGTTTTTATCGTTGCTGTGGGAACGACATCTTCGACGCACGTTCTAATGAACTCGCACACCGAATCAGCGTATTCGTCAATATTTTCATCTGACGCAATACGAAACATGTCCCAGTCCACGTGATGGAAGCAGTCTTGGAGTGTGGAGTCAGCTTGGTCTGACCAGCGTTGGACAGACCTCAGCGTGGGAGCCTCTTGTTTTAGTTTCTGCCTGTAGGCAGGGATCAGCAAAATGGAGTCGTGGTCAGCTTTTCCGAAAGGGGGGCGGGGCAGGGCCTTATATGCGTCGCGGAAGTTAGAGTAACAATGATCCAAGGTTTTACCACCCCTGGTTGCGCAATCAATATGCTGATAAAATTTAGGGAGTCTTGTTTTCAGATTAGCTTTGTTAAAATCCCCAGCTACAATGAATGCAGCCTCCGGATAAATGGTTTCCAGTTTGCAAAGAGTTAAATAAAGTTCGTTCAGAGCCATCGATGTGTCTGCTTGGGGGGGGATATATACGGCTGTGATTATAACATTTACATTTACATTTAAGTCATTTAGCAGACGCTCTTATCCAGAGCGACTTACAAATTGGTGCATTCACCTTATGACATCCAGTAGAATAGTCGCTTTACAATAGTGCATCTAAATCTTAAAGGGGGGTGAGAGGGATTACTTATCCTATCCTAGGTATTCCTTAAAGAGGTGGGGTTTCAGGAGTCTCCGGAAGGTGGTGATTGACTCCGCTGTCCTGGCGTCGTGAGGGAGTTTGTTCCACCATTGGGGGCCAGAGCAGCGAACAGTTTTGACTGGGCTGAGCGGGAACTGTACTTCCTCAGTGGTAGGGAGGCGAGCAGGCCAGAGGTGGATGAACGCAGTGCCCTTGTTTGGGTGTAGGGCCTGATCAGAGCCTGGAGGTACTGAGGTGCCGTTCCCCTCACAGCTCCGTAGGCAAGCACCATGGTCTTGTAGCGGATGCGAGCTTCAACTGGAAGCCAGTGGAGAGAGCGGAGGAGCGGGGTGACGTGAGAGAACTTGGGAAGGTTGAACACCAGACGGGCTGCGGCGTTCTGGATGAGTTGTAGGGGTTTAATGGCACAGGCAGGGAGCCCAGCCAACAGCGAGTTGCAGTAGTCCAGACGGGAGATGACAAGTGCCTGGATTAGGACCTGCGCCGCTTCCTGTGTGAGGCAGGGTCGTACTGCGGATGTTGTAGAGCATGAACCTACAGGAACGGGCCACCGCCTTGATGTTAGTTGAGAACGACAGGGTGTTGTCCAGGGTCACGCCAAGGTTCTTAGCGCTCTGGGAGGAGGACACAATGGAGTTGTCAACCGTGATGGCGAGATCATGGAACGGGCAGTCCTTCCCCGGGAGGAAGAGCAGCTCCGTCTTGCCGAGGTTCAGCTTGAGGTGGTGATCCGTCATCCACACTGATATGTCTGCCAGACATGCAGAGATGCGATTCGCCACCTGGTCATCAGAAGGGGGAAAGGAGAAGATTAATTGTGTGTCGTCTGCATAGCAATGATAGGAGAGACCATGTGAGGTTATGACAGAGCCAAGTGACTTGGTGTATAGCGAGAATAGGAGAGGGCCTAGAACAGAGCCCTGGGGGACACCAGTGGTGAGAGCGCGTGGTGAGGAGACAGATTCTCGCCACGCCACCTGGTAGGAGCGACCTGTCAGGTAGGACGCAACCAAGCGTGGGCCGCGCCGGAGATGCCCAACTCGGAGAGGGTGGAGAGGAGGATCTGATGGTTCACAGTATCGAAGGCAGCCGATAGGTCTAGAAGGATGAGAGCAGAGGAGAGAGAGTTAGCTTTAGCGGTGCGGAGCGCCTCCGTGATACAGAGAAGAGCAGTCTCAGTTGAATGACTAGTCTTGAAACCTGACTGATTTGGATCAAGAAGGTCATTCAGAGAGAGATAGCGGGAGAGCTGGCCAAGGACGGCACGTTCAAGAGTTTTGGAGAGAAAAGAAAGAAGGGATACTGGTCTGTAGTTGTTGACATCGGAGGGATTGAGTGTAGGTTTTTTCAGAAGGGGTGCAACTCTCGCTCTCTTGAGGACGGAAGGGACGTAGCCAGCGGTCAGGGATGAGTTGATGAGCGAGGTGAGGTAAGGGAGGAGGTCTCCGGAAATGGTCTGGAGAAGAGAGGAGGGGATAGGGTCAAGCGGGCAGGTTGTTGGGCGGCCGGCCGTCACAAGACGTGAGATTTCATCTGGGGAGAGAGGGGAGAAAGAGGTCAGAGCACAGGGTAGGGCAATGTGAGCAGAACCAGCGGTGCCGTTTGACTTAGCAAACGAGGATCGGATGTCGTCAACCTTCTTTTCAAAATGGTTGACGAAGTCGTCTGCAGAGAGGGAGGAGGGGGGGGGGGAGGAGGATTCAGGAGTGAGGAGAAGGTGGCAAAGAGCTTCCTAGGGTTAGAGGCAGATGCTTGGAATTTAGAGTGGTAGAAAGTGGCTTTAGCAGCAGAGACAGAGGAGGAATATGTAGAGAGGAGGGAGTGAAAGGATGCCAGGTCCGCAGGGAGGCGAGTTTTCCTCCATTTCCGCTCAGCTGCCCGGAGCCCTGTTCTGTGAGCTCGCAATGAGTCGTCGAGCCACGGGGCGGGAGGGGAGGACCGTGCCGGCCTGGAGGATAGGGGACATAGAGAGTCAAAGGATGCAGAAAGGGAGGAGAGGAGGGTTGAGGAGGCAGAATCAGGAGATAGGTTGGAGAAGGTATGAGCAGAGGGAAGAGATGATAGGATGGAAGAGGAGAGAGTAGCGGGGGAGAGGGAGCGAAGGTTGGGATGGCGCGATACCATCCGAGTAGGGGCAGTGTGGGAGGTGTTAGATGAGAGCGAGAGGGAAAAGGATACAAGGTAGTGGTCGGAGACTTGGAGGGGAGTTGCAATGAGGTTAGTGGAAGAACAGCATCTAGTAAAGATGAGGTTGAGCGTATTGCCTGCCTTGTGAGTAGGGGGGGAAGGTGAGAGGGTGAGGTCAAAAGAGGAGAGGAGTGGAAAGAAGGAGGCAGAGAGGAATGAGTCAAAGGTAGACGTGGGGAGGTTAAAGTCGCCCAGCACTGTGAGAGGTGAGCCGTCCTCAGGAAAGGAGCTTATCAAGGTATCAAGCTCATTGATGAACTCTCCGAGGGAACCTGGAGGGCGATAAATGATAAGGATGTTAAGCTTGAAAGGGCTGGTAACTGTGACAGCATGGAATTCAAAGGAGGCGATAGACAGATGGGTGAGGGGAGAAAGAGAGAATGACCACTTGGGAGAGATGAGGATCCCGGTGCCACCACCCCGCTGACCAGAAGCTCTCGGGGTGTGCGAGAACACGTGGGCGGACGAAGAGAGAGCAGTAGGAGTAGCAGTGTCGTCTGTGGTGATCCATGTTTCCGTCAGTGCCAAGAAGTCGAGGGACTGGAGGGAGGCATAGGCTGAGATGAACTCTGCATTGTTGGCCGCAGATCGGCAGTTCCAGAGGCTACCGGAGACCTGGAACTCCACGTGGGTCGTGCACGCTGGGACCACCAGATTAGGGTGGCCGCGGTCACGCGGTGTGGAGCGTATGTATGGTCTGTGCAGAGAGGAGAGAACAGGGATAGACAGACACATAGTTGACAGGCTACAGAAGAGGCTACGCTAATGCAAAGGAGATTGGAATGACAAGTGGACTACACGTCTCGAATGTTCAGAAAGTTAAGCTTACGTAGCAAGAATCTTATTGACTAAAATTATTAAAATGATACAGTACTGCTGAAGTAGGCTAGCTGGCAGTAGCTGCGTTGTTGACACTACACTAATCAAGTCGTTCCGTTGAGTGTAATAGTTCCTGCAGTGCTGCTATTCGGGGGCTAGCTGGCTAGCTAGCAGTGTTGTTTACGTTACGTTGCGTTAAAAGAACGACAATAGCTGGCTAGCTAACCTAGAAAATCGCTCTAGACTACACAATTATCTTTGATACAAAGACGGCTATGTAGCTAGCTATGTAGCTAGCTACGATCAAACAAATCAAACCGTTGTACTGTAATGAAATGAAATGAAAATGTGATACTACCTGTGAGTGCGACCGGGTTGTTGAGTTCGATTCAGTAGACGTTGGCTAGCTGTTAGCTGTTAGCTGTTGGCTAGCTAGCAGAGTCTCCTACGTTAAGGACGACAAATAGACAAATAATCGAAGAGAATTCTCTTGGAAGATAATGCATTTGATTGTGAGGAATTCTAAATCAGGTGAACAGAAGGATTTGAGTTCCTATATGTTTCCTTCATCACACCATGTCTCGTTAGTCATGAGGCATACGCCCCCGCCACTCTTCTTACCAGAAATATGTTTGTTTCTGTCGGCGCGATGCGTGGAGAAACCCGTTGGCTGCACCGCATCGGATAGCGTCTTCCCAGTATGCCATGTTTCCGTGAAGCAGAGAACGTTGCAGTCTCTGATGTCCCTCTGGAATGCCACCCTTGCTCGGATTTCGTCAACCTTGTTGTCAAGAGACTGGACATTGGCAAGAAGAATGCTGGGGAGTGGTGCGCGATGTGCCCTTTTTCGGAGTCTGACCAGAACACCGCCTCGTTTCCCTCTTTTTCGGAGTCGTTTCCTTGGGTCGCTGCATGCGATCCATTCCGTTGTCCTGTTTTTAAGGCAGAACACAGGATCCGCGTCGCGGAAAACATATTCTTGGTCGTACTGATGGTGAGTTGACGCTGATCTTATATTCAGTAGTTCTTCTCGACTGTATGTAATGAAACCTAAGATTACCTGGGGTACTAATGTAAGACATAACACGTAAAAAAAACAAAAAACTGCATAGTTTCCTAGGAACGCGAAGCAAGGCGGCCATCTCAGTCGGCGCCGGAAGTAGAGATGTTTTAAATGTTTAAATGTTTTTAAACACATTTATTTGGTAGCATTGCCTTTAAATAGTTTAACTTGGGTCAAACATTTCGGCTAGCCTTCCACAAGCTTCCCACAATAAGTTGGGTGAATTTTGGCCCACTCCTCCGGACAGAGCTGGTGTAACTGAGTCAGGTTTGTAGGCCTCCTTGCTCGCACACGCATTTTTAGTTCTGCCCACACATTTTCTATGGGATTGAGGTCAGGGCGTTGTGATGGCCACTCCAATACCTTGACTTTGTTGTCCTTAAGCCATTTTGCCACAACTTTGGAAGTATGCTTGGGGTCATTGTCCATTTGGAAAAGCCATTTGCGACCAAGCTTTAACTTCCTGACTGATGTTTTGAGAGGTGGCTTCAATATAAAAAATGTGTTCTTAACTGACTTGCCTAGTTAAATAAAGGTTAAAAAATAAAAAATAAATAAAAAATATCCACATAATTTTCCTCCCTCGTGATGCCATGTATTTTGTGAAGTGCACCAGTCTCTCCTGCAGCAAAGCACCCCCACAACATGATGCTGCCACCCCCATGCTTCAGGGTTGGGATGGTGTTCATCGGCTTGCAAGCCTCCCCCTTTTCCTCCAAACATAATGATGGTCATTATGGCCAAACAATTCAATATTTGTTTCATCAGACCAGAGGACATTTCTCCAAAAAGTACAATCTTTGTCCCCATGTGCAGTTGCAAACCGTAGTCTGACTTTTTTTATGGTGGTTTTGGAGCAGTGGCTTCTTCCTTGCTGAGCGGACTTTCAGGTTATGTCGATTATAGGACTCATTTTACTGTGGATACAGATACTTTTGTACCTGTTTCCTCCAGAATCTTCACAGGGTCCTTTCGCTGTTGTTCTGGTAGTGATTTGCACTTTTCACACCAAAGTACGTTCATCTCTAGGAGACAGAACGCGTCTCCTTCCCAAGTGGCATGATGGCTGCGTGGTTCCATGGTGTTTATACTTGCGTATTATTGTTTGTACAGATGAACGTGGTACCTTCAGATATTTGTAAATTGCTCCCAAGGATGAACCAGACTTGTGGAGGTCTACAATTTTTGTGGAGGTCTACAATTCTTTTCTGAGGTCTTGACTGATTTCTTTTGATTTTCCCATGATGTCAAGCAAACAGGCAATGAGTTTGAAGGTAGGCCTTGAAATACATCCACAGGTACACCTCAAATTGACTCAAATTATGTCAATTAGCCTATCAGAAGCTTCTAAAGTCATTACATAATTTTCTTGAATTTTCCAAGCTGTTTAAAGGCACAGTCAACTTAGTGTATGTAAACTTCTGACCAATGGAATTGTGATACAGTGAATTATAAGTGAAATATTCTGTCTGTAAACAATTGTTGGAAAATTACCTGTGTCATGTACAGTGGGGCAAAAAAGTATTTATGCAGCCACCAATTGTGCAAGTTCTCCAACTTAAAAAAGATGAGAGAGGCCTGTAATTTTCATCATGGGTACTCTTCAAATATGACAGAATAAATCAGAAAAAAAATCCAGAAAATCACATTGTAGGATTTTTTATGAATTTATTTGAAAATTATGTTGTAAAATAAGTATTGTGACTCCTCTTTGGCTGGAAAAATGGCTGTGTTATTCTGTGACTAGGTACTGACCTAACATAATCGTTTGGTGTGCTTTCGCCATAAAACCTTTTTGAAATCAGACACTGTGGCTGGATTAACGAGAAGTTTATCTTTAAAATGGTGTCAAATACTTGTATGCTTGAGGAATTTTAATTGTGAGATTTCTGTTGTTTTGAACTTGGCGCCCTGCACTTTCACTGGCTGTTGTTGAAGTGGGACGCTACCGTCCCGAATATCCCAGAGAGGTTAAATTACAATGTTTTCGTTATAATGTCGTCATTTAACTTTCAATAACATAACAAAAACAACATTCATTTTCATATTCCATCTATTGTCATTGCCACCATTTTGGCTGACAAAACATATTGTCCCAAAGTCCATTTATTGCATGTCACTATTCTGAGGTAGGTTTTCCATAGGCCCACCATACATGCCAATCCTCCACAGTGAGAAGACAAAGGGATTTTGTCTGCTGCTTTAAGATTTTCAATGGGATTATCAAACTCCGGCTTGCCGCAGTTTTACGGGCGCCCAACCAATTGTGCTATTATGTGGGGTTTTTTCGCGTTATTTGTAACTTATTTTGTACATAATGTTTCTGCAACCGTATCTAACGGCAAAAAATAGCTTCTGGATATCAGGACAGCGATCACTCACCTCGGATTAGATGAAGATTTTTTCTTCAACAAACAAGATACACAAGACATTCTCCAAACACCCGACAGGGCCGACATCCCCGTTATTTGCAAGGAAGCGACGCAGGTACAGAGGACAAAGAGCCGGATGCCTGGTCAGGACCCGGAAAAGGCGAGTGGGAAAGCTGCCATTACCGTCAATACTACTCGCCAACGTGCAATCATTGAACAATAAACTAGACGAGGTACGATCACAAATATCCTACCAATGGGACATCAACAACTATAATATCCTATGTTTCACAGAATCGTGGCTGAATGACGACATGGATATTCAGCTAGCGGGACACACGCTGCACCGGCAACATAGAACAGTACACTCCGGTAAAACGCTGGGTTGGCAGTCTGTGCATATCTGTATACAACAGCTGGTGCACGAAATCTAAGGAAGTCTCGAGATTTTGCTCGCCTGAATTAGAGTATATTGTGATAAACTGCAGGCCACACTACTTGCCTAGAGAGTTTTCAGCTATACTTTTCGTGGCTGTTTATTTACTACCACAGACAGATGCTGGCACTAAGACCGCACTCAGTCAGCTGCATAAGGAAGTAAGCAAACAGGAAACCACTCACCCAGAGGCGGTGCTCCTAGTGGCCGGAGACTTTAATGCCGGGAAACTTAAATCAGTTCTACCAAATTTCCATCAACATGTCAAATGTGCAACCAGAGTGGGAAAAAATCTAGATCACCTGTACTCCACACACAGAGACGAGTACAAAGCTCTCCCTCGCCCTTCATTTGGTAAATCCGACCACAACTCTATCCTCCTGATTCCTGCTTACAAGCAAAAATTAAAGAACGAAGTACCAGTGACTCAGCCTATTGTTATGAGAATTTCGTTATCAATGTTCATTAACTTCAATTAATCTACTCAGTCTGCAACCCAGAGTTTGTAAGGTTCTGGTTTCAATGAAACAGACAGAGTTCCCAGTTTACAATAGTCAAAATGTTAATTCACAAGAGCACTCTGAAGTCCATTATACAAAGACATCCATTTTATACCTTGCTCCTTACTTACGCACATACTTCCACCCAAACAGTAGGTGAGCTGTATCCTTCTCCATAGTTCTCACCACTGTGTATCACTGCCCAGCCGACAGTTCAATTCCCCCGAGATTAGGGAAACCTTAAGAAGTACTCCCTATGCTCTCATAGGTTCCTCAGAGTTCCTGCCAGGTCGGGTCAAACACAGTTTAATTGTTCTTGGTATTTTCTTAGGCACACACATTTCTCTCCCTTACAGGTCTCTTCTGAGCCTAGTTGGACTTACGTTTAATACTTTAATTATTCCTTATACAGGCTACATAAACTATAATCCCTAATAGTTAGGTTTCAGGGTAGAATTATTTAATCATTATCTTTAAACATATAAATTATTTTATCACCTATAAAAAAGTGGTCAGATGAAGCAGATGCTAAACTACAGGACTGTTTTGCTGGCATAGACTGGAACATGTTCCGGGATTCTTCCGATGGCATTGAGGAGTACACCACAACAGTCACTGGCTTTATCAATAAGTGCATCGAGGACGTCGTCCCCTACATACTACCTCAATTGGGCCGACCAACCAGTGCTCCCGCACATTGGCTAACCGGGCTATTTGCTTTGTGTCCCACCCACCACCCACCAACCCCTCTCTTATACTACTGCTACTCTCTGTTCATCGTATATGCATAGTCACTTTAACCATATCTACATGTACATACTACCTCAATCAGCCTGACTAACCGGTGTCTGTATTTAGCCTCGCTACTTTTATGGCCTCGCTACTGTATATAGCCTGTCTTTTACTGTTGTTTTATTTCTTTACCTACCTATTGTTCACCTAATACCTTTTTTGCACTATTGGTTAGAGCCTGTAAGTAAGCATTTCACTGTCAAGTCTACACCTGTACCTGCCCTGAACCTGACAAAACCTGCCCTGACCCTAAGCCTGTACCTGCCCTGACCCTGACAAAACCTGCCCTGACCCTAAGCCTGGACCTGCCCTGACCCTGAGCCTGTCTGCCGTCCTGCACCTGCCAGACTCTGACCTGATTACGAACCTCTGCTTGTCCTCAACCTGCGCTTTGCCTGCCCCCTGTTTTATAATAAATGATCTGAGAGCTGAACCATCCACCTCCTGTGTCTGTATCTGGGTCATATCCTGAGTTGTGATAGAACCACCATAAGTGGCCTTGTGCCATTTCATTTGGCTTAGATGGCAATCTAACTACTGTCACACATGTAGTAAAATGACCCCTATGCATATCTGTATGTTGTTTCAACACAAATCCGAATGGATAGGGTTTGTTTGGCTCCAGGGTAGAGCTAGCGACAGGCACAGCCAGATCCTACTCCAAAATGAACTATGCATGGCTACGAACATAAGTTTTCCTTCATTAAATTACACTCATGCTTTTCATTCTCCACCACTCTCACAGCCCACCTCCTCTACCCCCCAACACAAGCACAAACGTATGGACACATACGTAGACACACACACACACAGACACACAGACACTCCTGCTTGGTCTGAAATATTCATGTCGATAGGGAACACATTTATCCAGGCTGCTAATATCATGTCAGTGGCGCCATTGTCTCATGTCAAACTCTTAATTATGGCTTCTGATAGTAATATTTCTTTCATCTCTGCTCATTATGGCTTCTGATAGTAATATTTCTTTAATCTCTGCTCATTGCTCACCCTATTTTTTAAACGCTCTCTTCCACTGAAGTGATTAGCGACGCTTTATGTCATGTAATGTGTCTGCTTGACAGCCAGTGTCAGTGAGCTGAATTAGATAGAAGGGAGAATTGGATCCGTATGAGTCACATTCAACCAGTTGAGATTATGCAGTGTTCTAATTACCAGAGGATCAGTATGAGTCACATTAAACCAGTTGAGATTATGCAGTGTTCTAATTACCAGAGGATCCGTATGAGTCACATTAAACCAGTTGAGATTATGCAGTGTTCTAATTACCAGAGGATCCGTATGAGTCACATTCAACCAGTTGAGATTATGCAGTGTTCTAATTACCAGAGGATCCGTATGAGTCACATTCAACCAGTTGAGATTATGCAGTGTTCTAATTACCAGAGGATCAGTATGAGTCACATTAAACCAGTTGAGATTATGCAGTGTTCTAATTACCAGAGGATCCGTATGAGTCACATTCAACCAGTTGAGATTATGCAGTGTTCTAATTACCAGAGGATCAGTATGAGTCACATTAAACCAGTTGAGATTATGCAGTGTTCTAATTACCAGAGGATCTGTATGAGCCACATTAAACCAGTTGAGATTATGCAGTGTTCTAATTACCAGAGGATCCGTATGAGTCACATTCAACCAGTTGAGATTATGCAGTGTTCTAATTACCAGAGGATCCGTATGAGTCACATTAAACCAGTTGAGATTATGCAGTGTTCTAATTACCAGAGGATCCGTATGAGTCACATTCAACCAGTTGAGATTATGCAGTGTTCTAATTACCAGAGGATCAGTATGAGTCAAATTAAACCAGTTGAGATTATGCAGTGTTCTAATGCAGTGTTCTAATTACCAGAGGATCCGTATGAGTCACATTCAACCAGTTGAGATTATGCAGTGTTCTAATTACCAGAGGATCAGTATGAGTCAAATTAAACCAGTTGAGATTATGCAGTGTTCTAATTACCAGAGGATCCGTATGAGTCACATTAAACCAGTTGAGATTATGCAGTGTTCTAATTACCAGAGGATCAGTATGAGTCACATTCAACCAGTTGAGATTATGCAGTGTTCTAATTACCAGAGGATCAGTATGAGTCACATTAAACCAGTTGAGATTACGCAGTGTTCTAATTACCAGAGGATCCGTATGAGTCACATTAAACCAGTTGAGATTATGCAGTGTTCTAATTACCAGAGGATCCGTATGAGTCAAATTAAACCAGTTGAGATTATGCAGTGTTCTAATTACCAGAGGATCAGTATGAGTCAAATTAAACCAGTTGAGATTATGCAGTGTTCTAATTACCAGAGGATCAGTATGAGTCACATTAAACCAGTTGAGATTATGCAGTGTTCTAATTACCAGAGGATCCGTATGAGTCACATTCAACCAGTTGAGATTATGCAGTGTTCTAATTACCAGAGGATCCGTATGAGTCACATTAAACCAGTTGAGATTATGCAGTGTTCTAATTACCAGAGGATCCGTATGAGTCACATTAAACCAGTTGAGATTATGCAGTGTTCTAATTACCAGAGGATCAGTATGAGTCACATTCAACCAGTTGAGATTATGCAGTGTTCTAATTACCAGAGGATCAGTATGAGTCAAATTAAACCAGTTGAGATTATGCAGTGTTCTAATTACCAGAGGATCCGTATGAGTCACATTAAACCAGTTGAGATTATGCAGTGTTCTAATTACCAGAGGATCCGTATGAGTCAAATTAAACCAGTTGAGATTATGCAGTGTTCTAATTACCAGAGGATCCGTATGAGTCACATTCAACCAGTTGAGATTATGCAGTGTTCTAATTACCAGAGGATCCGATGGCAAGGGGGATTTTTTTCTCTTATTTTAGCTGATTATGGCACTCTATATAAGCAAAACTCTGTTTTACTGGACATTATGTAAAAACAAATGCCTCAATAAGAGATTAAGAACATTTCAGTTGTGTATGTTGATTAAATACCTTTACCAGTTCAGGCCCATTTTAGTGGTCCCTTTGAATGTCACCTTTCCCCCATCAAGAAAGTGGCACTTCTCAGGAGTGAGAGGAGATGTGATAGATGTTTACAGTGGTGTGACCTTTGGTGTGACCTTGAAGACAGGCCAGCAGCCAGCCGTGAAGAGCCCTACCTACACCCAGAGGGATTCAGAAAGGGAGGGTATTTAGGTACATGTAAGTGGAGTTGGAGCATTTAGCCTGGCCAGGTAATGGCTCTGCCCCAAACAGAGCTGGGGTTGCGTGGCAAGTAGTCCCTCTCCAGCAGGGGTGAGAGCAGATAGGTTCAGTAAATATTTATAGAGCTAGATGAAAGCCTCTGAGTTTCAACCATAATGGTCAGAAGGGGAGGCAAATCCTCTCTCAAGACAGTTCTGCCCACCAAGGTCAAAGCTGGAGAACCTCTGTACTTATTTGGTCAGTTTTAAAGGTTGTAGAGGTACTCAGAGAGACATTTTCAGGCATTATTAAGGTCATTGAACTCTACGGGGCGGTTTCCCAGACACAGATTCAGCCTAATCCTGTACTAAAAAGCCTTTTCAGTGGAGATTCAAATCAATTCAATTTAAATTGGCTTTATTGACATGGGAAACATTTGTTTACATTGCCCAAGATTCTTCATTGAGTTTGTTTGTTAGTCCAGCCTAGACTTAATCTGTGTCCAGGAAACTACCACTATATAGTCAAAGTGGTACTATGTATTGGAGATATCCACATTGATAAAGTATATAGTAAAGACTGTAGCCCTTTCCTGCAATCAATGACCGAAAGCGGCGTCTTTGGCCTAATGGGTGGAATGTTATTCATCTTTTTCTAAATTTTATAATTCTTTTTTTTTTAAGTTGAAAATCCGGTATTTCTATGTCAAAAAGTTTTGTTATATTTCAGTCTTTTGTGATGTATATAAAGTGTAATATTGGGGTGCAAAATCTAAATTGAATACATTTCTACTCTATATCTGACATTGTACAGGTGTCTTTTTCTTTTAAGCCCATAACCATGTGTGTGAGGTGTATACTGTTGTTTCAAAGTAGATTTATTTAAGACTTCCAAGAATCACTCTGTGTGGCCCTGATTTAGCCCACTACAGTAAAAGGTTAACATTTACTGAAGATTAATTAAGCATGGATGCCAGATTGTACTGCAAACAAATGTGTAATATCATGTTCATAATTAATGTTTTAAAGATACACCAGAGTTACATGCACCAAAGATACACCATGCACAGACAATTTGCTTTTCGGGATTAAAACCTAATCGTTCTAAGTGTAGAAATATCTTCAAGTGAATTCAAGCCTACTAGAAAGTGTGTTCCCTCAGGCCTGGAAGGTAGCAAAAGTCATTCCGCTACCCAAGAATAGTAAAGCTCCCTTTACTGGTTCAAATAGCTGACCAATCAACCAACCCATAGTAAACTTTTGGAAAAAATGGTGTTTGACCAGATACAATGCTATTTTACAGTAAACAAATGGACTTTCAGCAGGCTTCGAGGGAAAGACGTTCAACAAGCACAGCACTTACACAAATGACTGATGATTGGCTGAGAGAAATGTATGATAAAAATATTGTGGGGTTGTTTTGTTAGACTTCAGTGCGGCTTTTGACATTATCAATCATAGTCTCTGCTGCTGAAAAAAACACATGTGTTATGGCTTTACACCCCCTGCTATATTGTCGATGAAGAGTCTAGCAGAACACCGAAGGTGTTCTTTAATGGAAGCCTCTCCAACATAATCCAGGTAGAATCAGGAATTCCCCAGGTGTCAAGGCCCCTTGACTAAAGCCAGTGTGTCTATGTATGACAGATGACTCAACATTATACACATCAGCTACTAGAGTGAGTGAAATCTGTCACGAATCCCGTTTCCTGAGTCTGTTTTTTTGCCTGTGTTCTGTCCTGGAGTGTTTTTTCCGGCGTCCTGGAACGCACCCTGTCTGGTTGCGTAGCCAGTTGGGAGTTCTGATTACCCGCACCTGTATCCCATCAGCTATCTGCACACCTGGTCCTGATCATCATCTCTCCTCTTCATAAGCTCTGACCTGACATCCATTCCCTGCCGGATCGTTAGCCATGAACAGTATGTTGTGCCATAGTATCAGCCTCAAGTTGGATAGAATTTGTGTTGTTGGTTTTTTACGTATTGCTTGCCTTAAACTTACCTCCGTTTGTTCTGTCTTCAGTTACTCACCCGGTTCATTTACCCCATTCCCGCCTGGTCGGAGGAGGATTCCGCTACCCCATTGGATCCACCTATTTACTCCCATCAACTCACCACCGCTGCCCGCTACGCCACCTGGATATATCTACCCATTCACATTCACTTGTAAATAAATACTCACCTTCTTCCTACTCTCCTTGTCCTGGTCTGCTTCTGAGTTCGATTTTGAAAGGACGTGACAGAAATCACTACAACACTTAACAAAGAGCTGTAGTTAGTTTCAGAATGGGTGGCAAGGAATAAGTTAGTACTAACTAAAAGCATTTTTATTTGGGACAAATCATTTACTAAACCCTAAATCTTGTAATGAATCATTTAGTGAATTGAGGTGACTAAAATGCTTGGTGTACCCCTGGATTGTAAACTGTCATGGTCAAAATATGTTGATACAACAGCAGCTAAGATTCGGAGAAGTCTGTCCATAATAAAGTGTTGCTCTGTTTTCTTAACAACACTATCAACAAGGCAGGTCCTAAAGGCCCTAGTTTTGTTGCACCTGGACTACTGTGCCACAAAGAGGGACTTAGGAAAATTATAATTAGCTCAGGGCAGGGCAGCACAGCTGGCCCTTTAACATGAATGATATGCATGTCAATATTTCATGGCTCAAAGTGGAGAAGAGATTGACTTCATTCATTACTTGTTTTTGTAAGAAGTGTTGACATGTTGAATACACCAAGCTGTCTGTTCAAACTACTGAGACACAGCTCAGACACCCATCCATACCCCACAAGACATGCCACCAGAAGTCTCTTCACAATCCCCACGTCCAGAACAGACTATGGGAGGCTCACAGTACTACATATAGCCATGAATAAATGGAACTCTATTCCACATCAGGTAACCGATGCAGCAGTAGAATCAGATTTTAAAAAACAGATGTAAATACACCTTATGGAACAGCGAGTACTGTGAAGAGACACACACACAGGTAAAGACATGTGATGTAAGTGCCTTAATGTGTTTGAACCCCAAGAAGAGTAGCTGCTGCCTTGGCAGGAGCTAGTGGGGATACCTAATAAATACAAATACAAAAGCATGGAAGAAAGAACAGAATATTAATGTGAGTAAAAGAGAAGAAAGTGATTGTAATAATGGAATTCAGTCAGTGTAGGCCCAAGCACTTACCAAGCCCTCATTTGTTACCATCTGAGAGATTCCAGAATCCCGGAGTCTGGCTATGGACAGGACACGTCCCTCTCATCTTCCATGTCTCCCAAACCTGCAAAAACACATGAGTTATATCCCCAGCGCCAGCTAATTAGAATTATCTTTAATTCGCAGGATTACAATTAATAGCTTACTGCAGGTCAGTGATTAAGAATCACCTGATAATGCTCCTGGACTGCTAACTACACGAGGTGGATAAATGATGACAGCTTCTCACAACTCCTCACCCCGCGTCACATTTCTCTTTAGGCTGGCCCATTGGGATGCTCCCCATGCTCCGCCAACACAATGGACGACTACCATTTCCTCTGTAATTAAAGTCCATTCAGGGAAATTACCGCCACCTAATTACCGGGTGGTTGTCAGCATTTGTTATAGGCTGAACAGTCTTCGTCTTCTTCTCCTTGCTTGAAGCCTGAACACAGGGGAGAGCAGTCTGCCGCTGAGGAGCTGATGCTGGTGTTGACACGTGCTCTGAAAGGAGCAGCCCTCACCAGGTCAATAGCTGCTATTTTCTCCTGTTCCAAGATGCACATCATCCTTCAGTCGGTAAGAGAGAAAATAACACAGTAATGTGTTTGATTGAATTAGATTCCCGTTTCGGTGAATAGGAGAACTATGACCTCTCAGACAAGCTGTAAAATTGCACCAGCTTTGTTTAAGTCATTGGATCGTGTTATGTTGTCAAAGATATGAACAAGGGCTTTCACAGGAAATGCTGCTATTACATGTTCAGGAATGGCACATACTAATTGAAACAAATCATATTCTGACACACTGATTTCATCACGTAAAAAAAATAAAAATAAATGTGACAGCTATTCAAAGCAAGTTTAATTTTGGTTAAATCTATAACACAAATGCAGAGAAGTTTTATTGCACTTTAGCACTGAGGAGAAAGCAGTGGATGTTTCAGGCTCTAAGTGGTTCCATGTCCCACTGAGAGAGGAGCAGGGCATGACCAGGGAGAGGGCGGACCTTTAGCTCAATCCAAACAGCCGGAGCTCCTCTAAATTTGAAAAGGAGAGGGAGAGAGAGGAAAGAGAGAGGGAGAGAGAGGGAGAGAGAGGGAGAGAGAGGAAAGAGAGAAAAGAGAGAGGAGAGAGAGGAAAGAGAGAAAAGAGAAAAGAGAAAAGAGAGAGAGCATATGCACGCAGAAGCCAGGACGGATTCTCACAAAATCTCGACCAAACCTACAGTATTCCTCATGTCCTCAAAACCAGGAACTCTCAGATGGACCAACCACAGTGCAATGGCATTGCCTAATTACATGGATGAAATTGGCTGTCAATAAAAGGTCAGTGTTCATTGGCCTCTTAAACAGTGTTACACTGTAAAATGTCATGTTTTCTCTGAAAAAGTATGTCTGGACAATATAGTGTGGGACCTGAACACCTGAGCATATGGTTATCTTTTCCTCGCGCTCCTAAATTGAAAATGACTATCTAATTATTCAGCCAGATCTAATTTAATGACCGTGGACAGGTCTTCCTCCAATGTACATGTAAATCACACCACTCACATAAAAATAGCAGTCTGTCTGAGGAGCGAGATAATGTACTAAATTATGTTTTCATTTGAATATTAATATTTGAATGCTGCAGACTCGTCGGCATAGGGCCGATTCTCTTGTAATCAGGATACTGGGGTAATTTTGTTGATGGGACTTTAAACCTTGGAGCATGGGAGAGAAGGGAGAGGGGGAGAGAGGGAGGGAGAGGGGGATAATGTTGCCAGGACTGTACTGGCACAGTCAAGGTCAATTTACTAAATGAGAAAAGGGGGGGACATGGCTTACAACGCCGTTTTAGGGGACTGGAATGAAACTGTTTACACACATTGATAACCAAGGTTTTGTAATTACAGCCAGTTCACCATGTGGTCACATTATACCCACATTTGCTGAGGATCTTAGAACTGTAAGAAGAAGAAAATGATGCCAAATACATTAAGACGGCATGGTGCAGCAGCCACTGTCAATCAAGGAAAGGTGTAAAAACACACAGAAATGGGTATCAGGACGGTTTGAGACAATATGAAACTAAACAGCATTTAGCAAAAGTAAAAAATGCAATATCTAAAATTCTTCTAATATTTATCTCAGAACCTTTTTACACACACAATCACGCATACACACACACACACACACACACACACACACACACACACACACACACACACACACACACACACACACACACACACACACACACACACACACACACACACACACACACACACACACACACACACACACACACACACACACACACACACACACACACACACACACACACACACACACACACACACACACACACACACACACACACACACACACACACACACACACACACACACACACACACACACACACACACACACACACACACACACATGCACAGAGCCTAACTTCCATAGCCATACACTCCAGCCCACATCCTAATCAAAGCCAGGTCTATGTGTGTTATTTCTTTGTGTCTTTTTGACTTCTCCATGCCCCGGACACAATTCCTCTCCTCTCCAGCGGAGCGTGCCTCTACCACGTTACCCACTTAAGGCATATAGGGGAGGAGGAAGAGGAGGAGGAGTGGTCCTTCACCAGGGTTAAACCACAGGTCTCCATTCACCGTACACCTATACATCGGCTAACACACGAAGACCTAAAAATGGTGTGAAATAAACTATGACTGAGTTATCACACTATTATAGACTATTATAGACTATTACAGGCTATAATTAAAGACAATAATGTTAACAGAAATGTTGAGTTTGAGACATTTCATATAGGGGCCTTGATAATACATGAACCTTAACCTTGGTGATTTGTATCTCCTCAAGCCCCCGTGAAGGATAACCAGCAATGAAGTGGCTTGCTTTTATTTCTCCAAGACTTACCATGTAAAATATTATCACATTCACAGCCAGCAATTATAGCAATGCCTTTTTTAGACAAAATTAGCATATGACCATTCCTCCTCTTTTCTGCTTCATAGAAGCCCTCAAAGACCCATAGAAAGCAGCCTCTCACAGATCTGTAGTGTAGAAAGTGCTTGACTTGGGCAGGAGCTCACCAGAGTTGAGTACCGCCATCTTAAATGTTCTACTGTTTGAGCTCCTGTTCCGAATATTATCTCAAAACTTTAGTGGAGCTCCTGCACATAATTATAAACAGTATTGGCACCCAAAATGAGTACCAGCACCTATTTCAGTCCAAGTCAAGCACTGAGTGTTGACCATATCGATACAATGTGCAGATGTTGCACCATTTTAAGATGGTTGATTTGCTTCAGTCTATGGGGCAATGAGAAAAAAAAAATCAGAACCAAAGCAATTTCCAGCTCATTGCACAGAATAGTAATTCCCCACGCGGGACCTCTAGGCTACACTCAGAGACCATAAGGACGGGATCTGTGGTAAACACTGGCATCGTCTAGTCCTATCTCCCTATTGGCTTTCCTTTTGATTCAAGTTGTCTCTTTCATTAAATATGCCAGGGATGGCAAAATAGGATTTCAAAGTCAACTCTGTTTGTTCTCAGATCACAACATTTTCTTATCTTGAGTTACCCTCGACTCAGTAGAAAATAAGCAACTGTATTTTGGTTTTATCTGGAAATGTATGAATCCCATCACATTGAATCCCAACTCAAAGACCACGTTACACAATACTGTATGAGAGATGGACAAATCGTGAACTTAGGGGTCTAAAACACTTAATTTTATGTGACATTAAATGGTCATCAGAATTTTTCATCAAACTTTCACAAGTTACATTCATCTGTCATTTGGGAGAAGAATGTGTGTCGCTTGAAAGAGAGATAACGTTTAAAAGGTGTGTGTGTGTGTGTCTGCGCATCTATGTGTTAGTGTGTGTGTGTGTGTGTGTGTGTGTGTGTGTGTGTGTGTGTGTGTGTGTGTGTGTGTGTGTGTGTGTGTGTGTGTGTGTGTGTGTGTGTGTGTGTGTGTGTGTGTGTGTGTGTGTGTGTGTGTGTGTGTGTGTGTGTGTGCGCGTCTATGTGTTTGTGTCTTTGTGTGTGTCTGTGCGTGTGTATGTGTGTGTGTATGTGTGTGTGTCAGGGAGACACATGGTCACATTCCGGCATCAATCTTTCATGAAGCATCTGGAAAGGTCACAACAACACTCCCCTGAGCTGAGCTGATTCTCAAATGCCTGAACAGAGCTCCACTCACCCTACTGGACACCATAGGTACTACATCCACGCACAACCACTACCCTGAGCGACGAGGGCCTTTTCTCATTTGGTAAAAATCCGTCCTCCACCCTCTCTCCTCTGTCCTCTCTCCTCTGTGACCCCTGTAACCGATAAGTGGTTGAGTAGTCAGGGCGTTGTCAGTTCATTAGTAGACGAACGGAAGAGTGTCCTCCCCTACTCGAGAGCCACCTTTCATTGAGGATAGTCATCTGTATCCTTTTACCTGAGTCCTTCGCAGAAGCGTTTTGAAATCTGCCACTCCCCTTTAAATCAGCTTTTATTTTGTCAGAGGAGAAAAGCATGCACACATTTAAAAACAATATGCTACTTATTGTTTTGTCTATAAATGTCTTCCACAACTAACTGAATCAGTTTGAATCACTTTACACATTTATTTAGTGTAAACGTTATTCGCCTGATGAAGCGCGAGTGGAGAAGAAGAGTCTCATTTCATACAAGCGCATTTTTGTCCACGTTCCCTTTTCTCAACACCTCTCCTTGATTACCTTTGATCTTTTTCAAAATGAGGCGAGAGAGGACAGAGGAGAGAGGACAGAGGAGAGAGGACGCAGGAGTTAAGCAAATCCAATTGAGAAAAGGCCAGGGTTAGCAGCGCAAACACCCCCACAGTCTTACATCATGAATTTTCATACGCCCATTAGCCAGCCTTGCAGCTTTCTCCCCTGACAGCTACACAATGAGGGCTATATATTTTAATTTAAACATCATAAACCCGTTGAGTGCTTAATTAACTTGAACCATCTTTAGGGGAAGGAAGCCAATTTCGAGAGGGTCGCA
The DNA here is from genome assembly GCF_023373465.1 of Oncorhynchus keta. Taxonomy (NCBI): domain Eukaryota; kingdom Metazoa; phylum Chordata; class Actinopteri; order Salmoniformes; family Salmonidae; genus Oncorhynchus; species Oncorhynchus keta. The sequence goes on along the minus strand of NC_068437.1, from coordinate 44,071,989 downwards.
TGGAGCCGATTCCAAATCAAACAGTTTTACATCCTCCATCCATTGGCCAGTGTCTGATTAACACAGGGAATTACCATGTTGGTAAAAGTCCTATTCCCAGCCCCCCAGGGAAATCACTATGCACATGCACAGAGCATGAGTAGCACAACTATTGTTTGAGTTCAACGACGTCATTGAATGGCTTTATACAGACAGAACAGAGGGAGATCCATTCATTTCACTTCCTTTCTCCCAGCAGCTTTGTTATTTCAGAATGGTCCATGCAAACACGCCAAAAGTAACCAGACACAGCCAGATATCCTGAAAGGATATGTTCCATACACAAATACGTATTTGAAAGGATCCTAAAAGTCATTATTTTGGCAGCAATCATTTTTCAGGTATAGTCAAACAATAAATACCTTTCTATAATGTACTGTCACAAAGACATCCTCTGTATTTGGAAGAGTAGACATGCTTATTATTGTAGCCTAACCATGTCTGACTGGCTTAATATTCTATAAAACATTCTCTGTATCTACCTAATGTTTTGCGCTATCTCTATTTTGCCATTTCTTATCTAACCTTTTCAGTGACAGAGTCAATTAATATTTAATTTTGTTGTGTTAGAGTCCAAAAACATCAACATCTTATCATGTATATATCTCCCTTTTACTATGCATTCAGATGTATGACACAATATGCAAAGGGACTTTGCCAATCAGGCCCTAATGAGAAATTAAAACAAGCTCTTGTGTGTACAGATCACAAGCTTTGGAGAATGTAAATGGGAATGATCTTTAATTAAGAGAGCAAGCCAAACATTTTCATTAGGTCTGCATGGAAATGAGCCCAGGGAGCAGACTGGTCTCTGGAGAGTCTCTCTGCTCTGATTCTCTCTCTGCTCTGTTCCAAGACACGGCTTTTGTCACAAATGAGGTTAACGCCTGGAGGCTGCTTCCCTCCCTCCCTCTCTATAATTTCTCTCCCCCATCCCTCTATCTCCTTGCCTGCGTGACTGGTTCCTGTCGAGATTCAGGGAGGAGGGGGCCTCCTCATCCCCCAACTTCCCCAGGAGCACTGCCCACAAACTGTGATCTTATCACACATGATGTTAACGGATGTAATCCTATTAGAGGCTCTCTGTCTGTCTGTCTGTCTGTCTGTCTGTCTGTCTGTCTGTCTGTCTGTCTGTCTGTCTGTCTGTCTGTCTGTCTGTCTGTCTGTCTGTCTGTCTGTCTGTCTGTCTCTCTCTCTCTCTCTCTGTCTCTCTCTCTCTCTGTCTCTCTCTCTCTCTGTCTCTCTCTCTGTATCTCTCGCTCTCTCTCCCTCTCTTACTCTCTCTCTCTGTTCTTTATACAACCCTGAAGGCAAGTTGTCTGTTGCCTCTTAAAGCAGGCCAGGATGACGTCAGATGCCCAGAGGGCCTATCCCCCGGTTGGTCCCCGACCCTATCTATGTTTCCAATATGGATGCCAATAAGTCAGGGCATGGGCATAATAAGTCAGGGCAGTCCTTTGACTATCAGGGGCCTATACTAAAGCCATGCTATACTGTAGGTTAGTAGAGGGTTAAAATGTATGTGTGACTGACAGAGTTCTCTCTCTCTCATTCTCTCAGGCTGTGTGTTCTTGTTGTAACTCAAGGTGTTCCTCTGTTCCCTGTTAGCTACAGGGAAGTGGAAGTAAGCCTGAGTAGGCCCATCTGAGCCCCTCTCCACCCCTGGTCTCTAACACACTCACCCTCAACATGGAGGAGAGACAGAGGGGCGTGTGACTGAGGTTCATTCCCTACCGCAGGCTGGTTGCACAGCCTCCACTCACAACAACACATTTGACTTTGGTGGAGACACACAGTAGGATCTATTCCTTTAACGTGCTATAGTACTGCCTCCTTTTACCTTTACCATGGTTACAGAACATGTTTTACAGTACAGCACACAGTAGTGACAACAGAGACTCATCTGTGGGTGATGCCTGCTTGACTTCATCTACATCTTACCCAGAGGCACCCCACTCAGTCACAGTGAGGAACAGGCCTACACCACAATAAACAAACAGAAAGATGTAGCAAAAGATGCACTGTATTGCCTGAAGCATCACATAGGTACTCCCCATTTAACGTCTCATCACATAGGTACTCCCCCTTTAAGTTCTCATCACATAGGTACTCCCCCTTTAACGTCTCATCACATAGGTACTCCCCATTTAACGTCTCATCACATAGGTACTCCCCATTTAACGTCTCACACATAGGTACTCCCCCTTTAACGTCTCATCACATAGGTACTCCCCCTTTAAGTTCTCATCACATAGGTACTCACCCTTTAACGTCTCATCACATAGATACTCCTCCTTTAAGTTTAGGGCTTGTGCCAAAAGCCACCACAGTACACATACATAATGGTGCGCACACACACGCATGCACACACACTCACACACACACACACACACACACACACACACACACACACACACACACACACACACACACACACACACACACACACACACACACACACACACACACACACACACACACACACACACTAAATCTCCCGATTATGTGACCTGTTTGAAGTGGCACCTCTACAGTTATATTTAGAGGGAAAACTCTCTCAATATTGGCACATTATCCTGTGAGACAGGCTGGATCTACTTGACCTGAAGGAACAGTCAGTCTCTACCATGGGAACAGCCAGTCTCCACCATAGGAACAGTCAGTCTCTACCATAGGAACAGTCAGTCTCTATCATAGGAACAGTCAGTCTCTACCAAAGGAACAGTCAGTCTCTACCATAGGAACAGTCAGTCTCTACCAAAGGAACAGTCAGTCTCTACCATAGGAACAGTCAGTCTCTACCATAGGAACAGCCTGTCTCTACCATAGGAACAGTCAGTCTCTACCAAAGGAACAGTCAGTCTCTACCATAGGAACAGTCAGTCTCTATCATAGGAACAGTCAGTCTCCACCATAGGAACAGCCAGTCTCTATCATAGGAACAGCCTGTCTCCACCATAGGAACAGCCTGTCTCTACCAAAGGAACAGTCAGTCTCTACCATAGGAACAGTCAGTCTCTACCATAGGAACAGCCAGTCTCCACCATAGGAACAGTCAGTCTCTATCATAGGAACAGTCAGTCTCTACCATAGGAACAGCCTGTCTCCACCATAGGAACAGTCAGTCTCTATCATAGGAACAGCCAGTCTCCACCATAGGAACAGTCAGTCTCCACCATAGGAACAGCCTGTCTCCACCATAGGAACAGCCTGTCTCTATCATAGGAACAGTCAGTCTCCACCATAAGAACAGACAGTCTCTACCAAAGGAACAGTCAGTCTCTACCATAGGAACAGTCAGTCTCTACCATAGGAACAGCCAGTCTCCACCATAGGAACAGTCAGTCTCTATCATAGGAACAGTCAGTCTCTACCATAGGAACAGCCTGTCTCCACCATAGGAACAGTCAGTCTCTATCATAGGAACAGCCAGTCTCCACCATAGGAACAGTCAGTCTCCACCATAGGAACAGCCAGTCTCTACCATAGGAACAGCCAGTCTCCACCATAGGAACAGTCAGTCTCCACCATAGGAACAGTCAGTCTCTACCATAGGAACAGCCTGTCTCCAAAATAGGAACAGTCCGTCTCTACCAAAGGAACAGTCAGTCTCTACCATAGGAACAGTCAGTCTCCACCATAGGAACAGTCAGTCTCTACCATAGGAACAGCCTGTCTCCAAAATAGGAACAGTCCGTCTCTACCATAGGAACAGTCAGTCTCTATCATAGGAACAGTCAGTCTCTACCATAGGAACAGTCAGTCTCTATCATAGGAACAGTCAGTCTATATCATAGGAACAGCCAGTCTCCACCATAGGAACAGTCAGTCTCCACCATAGGAACAGTCAGTCTCTACCATAGGAACAGTCAGTCTCTATCATAGGAACAGCCAGTCTCCACCATAGGAACAGTCAGTCTCCACCATAGGAACAGTCAGTCTCTATCATAGGAACAGCCAGTCTCCACCATAGGAACAGCCAGTCTCCACCATAGGAACAGTCAGTCTCCACCATAGGAACAGTCAGTCTCTACCATAGGAACAGCCTGTCTCCAAAATAGGAACAGTCCGTCTCTACCAAAGGAACAGTCAGTCTCCACCATAGGAACAGTCAGTCTCTACCATAGGAACAGCCTGTCTCCAAAATAGGAACAGTCAGTCTCTACCATGGGAACAGTCAGTCTCTACCAGTCAGTCTCTACCATAGGAAGAGTAAGTCTCTACCATAGGAAGAGTCAGTCTCTACCATTGGAACAGACCGTATCTACCATAGAAACAGTCCGTCTCTACCATAGGAACAGTCAGTCTCTACCATAGGAATAGTCAGTCTCTACCATAGGAACAGTCAGTCTCTACAACAGGAACAGTCAGTCTCTACCATAGGAACATAGTGGCCTGTGTCTGAATCAACGGCCCCAGCAGTCCTGTGTCTGTCTGTGGGATGTGTCTGAATCAACGGCTCCAGCAGTCCTGTGTCTGCCTGTGCTGCGGGCTGTGGGCTGTGTTACATTTACATTTAACATTTAAGTCATTTAGCAGACGCTCTTATCCAGAGCGACTTACAAATTGGTGCATTCACCTTATGACATCCAGTGGAACAGCCACTTTACAATAGTGCATCTAAATCTTTTAAGGGGGGTGAGAAGGATTACTTTATCCTATCCTAGGTATTCCTTAAAGAGGTGGGGTTTCAGGTGTCTCCGGAAGGTGGTGATTGACTCCGCTGTCCTGGCGTCGTGAGGGAGTTTGTTCCACCATTGGGGGGCCAGAGCAGCGAACAGTTTTCACTGGGCTGAGCGGGAACTGTACTTCCTCAGTGGTAGGGAGGTGAGCAGGCCAGAGGTGGATGAACGCAGTGCCCTTGTTTGGGTGTAGGGCCTGATCAGAGCCTGGAGGTACTGAGGTGCCGTTCCCCTCACAGCTCCGTAGGCAAGCACCATGGTCTTGTAGCGGATGCGAGCTTCAACTGGAAGCCAGTGGAGAGAGCGGAGGAGCGGGGTGACGTGAGAGAACTTGGGAAGGTTGAACACCAGACGGACTGCGGCGTTCTGGATGAGTTGTAGGGGTTTAATGGCACAGGCAGGGAGCCCAGCCAACAGCGAGTTGCAGTAATCCAGACGGGAGATGACAAGTGCCTGGATTAGGACCTGCGCCGCTTCCTGTGTGAGGCAGGGTCGTACTCTGCGGATGTTGTAGAGCATGAACCTACAGGAACGGGCCACCGCCTTGATGTTAGTTGAGAACGACAGGGTGTTGTCCAGGATCACGCCAAGGTTCTTAGCGCTCTGGGAGGAGGACACAATGGAGTTGTCAACTGTGATGGCGAGATCATGGAACGGGCAGTCCTTCCCCGGGAGGAAGAGCAGCTCCGTCTTGCCGAGGTTCAGCTTGAGGTGGTGATCCGTCATCCACACTGATATGTCTGCCAGACATGCAGAGATGCGATTCGCCACCTGGTCATCAGAAGGGGGAAAGGAGAAGATTAATTGTGTGTCGTCTGCATAGCAATGATAGGAGAGACCATGTGAGGTTATGACAGAGCCAAGTGACTTGGTGTATAGCGAGAATAGGAGAGGGTCTAGAACAGAGCCCTGGGGGACACCAGTGGTGAGAGCGCGTGGTGAGGAGACAGATTCTCGCCACGCCACCTGGTAGGAGCGACCTGTCAGGTAGGACGCAATCCAAGCGTGGGCCGCGCCGGAGATGCCCAACTCGGAGAGGGTGGAGAGGAGGATCTGATGGTTCACAGTATCGAAGGCAGCCGATAGGTCTAGAAGGATGAGAGCAGAGGGAGAGAGTTAGCTTTAGCAGTGCGGAGCGCCTCCGTGATACAGAGAAGAGCAGTCTCAGTTGAATGACTAATCTTGAAACCTGACTGATTTGGATCAAGAAGGTCATTCTGAGAGAGATAGCGGGAGAGCTGGCCGAGGACGGCACGTTCAAGAGTTTTGGAGAGAAAAGAAAGAAGGGATACTGGTCTGTAGTTGTTGACATCGGAGGGATCGAGTGTAGGTTTTTTCAGAAGGGGTGCAACTCTCGCTCTCTTGAAGACGGAAGGGACGTAGCCAGCGGTCAGGGATGAGTTGATGAGCGAGGTGAGGTAAGGGAGAAGGTCTCCGGAAATGGTCTGGAGAAGAGAGGAGGGGATAGGGTCAAGCGGGCAGGTTGTTGGGCGGCCGGCCGTCACAAGACGCGAGATTTCATCTGGAGAGAGAGGCGAGAAAGAGGTCAGAGCACAGGGTAGGGCAGTGTGAGCAGAACCAGCGGTGTCGTTTGACTTAGCAAACGAGGATCGGATGTCGTCGACCTTCTTTTCAAAATGGTTGACGAAGTCATCTGCAGAGAGGGGGGAGGGGGAGGAGGATTCAGGAGGGAGGAGAAGGTGGCAAAGAGCTTCCTAGGGTTAGAGGCAGATGCTTGGAATTTAGAGTGGTAGAAAGTGGCTTTAGCAGCAGAGACAGAGGAGGAAAATGTAGAGAGGAGGGAGTGAAAGGATTCCAGGTCCGCAGGGAGGCGAGTTTTCCTCCATTTCCGCTCGGCTGCCCGGAGCCCTGTGTCTGAATCAACGGCCCCAGCAGTCCTGTGTCTGCCTGTGCTGTGGGCTGTGTCTGAATCAACGGCCCCAGCAGTCCTGTGTCGGTCTGTGCTGTGGGCTGTGTCTGAATCAAAGGCCCCAGCAGTCCTGTGTCTGCCTGTGCTGTGGGCTGTGTCTGAATCAACGGCCCCAGCAGTTCTGTGTCTGCCTGTGCTGTGGGCTGTGTCTGAATCAACGGCCCCAGCAGTTCTGTGTCTGCCTGTGCTGTGGGCTGTGTCTGAATCAACGGCCCCAGCAGTTCTGTGTCTGCCTGTGCTGTGGGCTGTGTCTGAATCAACGGCCCCAGCAGTCCTGTGTCTGTCTGTGCTGTGGGCTGTGTCTGAATAAACGGCCCCAGAAGTCCTGTGTCTGCCTGTGCTGTGGGCTGTGTCTGAATCAACGGCCCCAGCAGTCCTGTGTCGGTCTGTGCTGTGGGCTGTGTCTGAATCAACGGCCCCAGCAGTCCTGTGTCTGTCTGTGGGCTGTGTCTGAATCAACGGCCCCAGCAGTCCTGTGTCGGTCTGTGCTGTGGGCTGTGTCTGAATCAACGGCCCCAGCAGTCCTGTGTCGGTCTGTGCTGTGGGCTGTGTCTGAATCAACGGCCCCAGCAGTCCTGTGTCTGCCTGTGCTGTGGGCTGTGTCTGAATCAACGGCCCCAGCAGTCCTGTGTCTGCCTGTGCTGTGGGCTGTGTCTGAATCAACGGCCCCAGCAGTCCTGTGTCTGTCTGTGCTGTGGGCTGTGTCTGAATCAACGGCCCCAGCAGTCCTGTGTCTGCCTGTGCTGTGGGCTGTGTCTGAATCAACGGCCCCAGCAGTCCTGTGTCTGCCTGTGCTGTGGGCTGTGTCTGAATCAACGGCCCCAGCAGTCCTGTGTCTGCCTGTGCTGTGGGCTGTGTCTGAATCAACGGCCCCAGCAGTCCTGTGTCTGCCTGTGCTCTGGTCTGTGTCTGAATCAACGGCCCCAGCAGTCCTGTGTATGTCTGTGCTGTGGGCTGTGTCTGAATCAACGGCCCCAGCAGTCCTGTGTCTGTCTGTGGGCTGTGTCTGAATCAACGGCCGCAGCAGTCCTGTGTCTGACTGTGCTGTGGGCTGTGTCTGAATCAACGGTCCCAGCAGTCCTGTGTCTGCCTGTGCTGTGGGCTGTGTCTGAATAAACGGCCCCAGAAGTCCTGTGTCTGCCTGTGCTGTGGGCTGTGTCTGAATCAACGGCCCCAGCAGTCCTGTGTCGGTCTGTGCTGTGGGCTGTGTCTGAATCAACGGCCCCAGCAGTCCTGTGTCTGTCTGTGGGCTGTGTCTGAATCAACGGCCCCAGCAGTCCTGTGTCGGTCTGTGCTGTGGGCTGTGTCTGAATCAACGACCCCAGCAGTCCTGTGTCTGTCTGTGGGCTGTGTCTGAATCAACGGCCCCAGCAGTCCTGTGTCTGCCAGTGCTGTGGGCGGGGTCTGAATCAACGGCCCCAGCAGTCCTGTGTCTGCCTGTGCTGTGGGCTGTGTCTGAATCAACGGCCCCAGCAGTCCTGTGTCTGCCTGTGCTGTTGGCTGTGTCTGAATCAACGGCCCCAGCAGTCCTGTGTCTGCCTGTGGGCTGTGTCTGAATCAACGGCCCCAGCAGTCCTGTGTCTGCCTGTGCTCTGGGATGTGTCTGAATCAACGGCCCCAGCAGTCCTGTGTCTGTCTGTGCTGTGGGCTGTGTCTGAATCAACGGCCCCAGCAGTCCTGTGTCTGCCTGTGCTGTGGGCTGTTTATGAATCAACGGCCCCAGCAGTCCTGTGTCTGCCTGTGCTGTGGGCTGTGTCTGAATCAACGGCCCCAGCAGTCCTGTGTCTGCCTGTGCTGTGGAATGTGTCTGAATCAACGGCCCCAGCAGTCCTGTGTCTGCCTGTGCTGTGGGCTGTGTCTGAATCAACGGCCCCAGCAGTCCTGTGTCTGCCTGTGCTGTGGGCTGTGTCTGAATCAACGGCCCCAGCAGTCCTGTGTCTGCCTGTGCTGTGGGCTGTGTCTGAATCAACGGCCCCAGCAGTCCTGTGTATGTCTGTGCTGTGGGCTGTGTCTGAATCAACGGCCCCAGCAGTCTTGTGTCTGCCTATGCTGTGGGCTGTGTCTGAATCAACGGCCCCAGCAGTCCTGTGTCTGCCTGTGCTGTGGGCTGTGTCTGAATCAACGGCCCCAGCAGTCCTGTGTCTGCCTGTGCTGTGGGCTGTGTCTGAATCAACGGCACCAGCAGTCCTGTGTCTGCCTGTGCTCTGGTCTGTGTCTGAATCAACGGCCCCAGCAGTCCTGTGTATGTCTGTGCTGTGGGCTGTGTCTGAATCAACGGCCCCAGCAGTCCTGTGTCTGTCTGTGGGCTGTGTCTGAATCAACGGCCGCAGCAGTCCTGTGTCTGACTGTGCTGTGGGCTGTGTCTGAATCAACGGCCCCAGCAGTCCTGTGTCTGCCTGTGCTGTGGGCTGTGTCTGAATCAACGGCCCCAGCAGTCCTGTGTCTGCCTGTGCTGTGGGCTGTGTCTGAATCAACGGCCCCAGCAGTCCCGTGTCTGTCTGTGGGCTGTGTCTGAATCAACGGCTTCAGCAGTCCTGTGTCGGTCTGTGCTGTGGGCTGTGTCTGAATCAACGGCCCCAGCAGTCCTGTGTCTGCCTGTGCTGTGGGCTGTGTCTGAATCAACGGCCCCAGCAGTCCTGTGTCTGCCTGTGCTGTGGGCTGTGTCTGAATCAACGGCCCCAGCAGTCCTGTGTCTGCCTGTGCTGTTGGCTGTGTCTGAATCAACGGCCCCAGCAGTCCTGTGTCTGTCTGTGCTGTGGGCTGTGTCTGAATCAACGGCCCCAGCAGTCCTGTGTCTGCCTGTGCTGTGGGCTGTGTCTGAATCAACGGCCCCAGCAGTCCTGTGTCTGCCTGTGCTGTGGGCTGTGTCTGAATCAACGGCCCCAGCAGTCCTGTGTCTGCCTGTGCTGTGGGATGTGTCTGAATCAACGGCCCCAGCAGTCCTGTGTCTGCCTGTGCTGTGGGCTGTGTCTGAATCAACGGCCCCAGCAGTCCTGTGTCTGCCTGTGCTGTGGGCTGTGTCTGAATCAACGGCCCCAGCAGTCCTGTGTCTGCCTGTGCTGTGGGCTGTGTCTGAATCAACGGCCCCAGCAGTCCTGTGTATGTCTGTGCTGTGGGCTGTGTCTGAATCAACGGCCCCAGCAGTCCTGTGTCTGTCTATGCTGTGGGCTGTGTCTGAATCAACGGCCCCAGCAGAGCTGTGTCTGAATCAACGGCCCCAGCAGTTCTGTGTCTGCCTGTGCTGTGTGCTGTGTCTGAATCAACGGCCCCAGCAGTCCTGTGTCTGCCTGTGCTGTGGGCTGTGTCTGAATCAACGGCCCCAGCAGTCCTGTGTCTGTCTGTGAGGTGGGCTGTGTCTGAATAAACGGCCCCAGCAGTCCTGTGTCTGTCTGTGCTGTGGGCTGTGTCTGAATCAACGGCCCCAGCAGTCCTGTGTCTGTCTGTGCTGTGGGCTGTGTCTGAATCAACGGCCCCAGCAGTCCTGTGTCTGTCTGTGGGCTGTGTCTGAATCAACGGCTTCAGCAGTCCTGTGTCGGTCTGTGCTGTGGGCTGTGTCTGAATCAACGGCCCCAGCAGTCCTGTGTCGGTCTGTGCTGTGGGCTGTGTCTGAATCAACGGCCCCAGCAGTCCTGTGTCTGTCTGTGGGCTGTGTCTGAATCAACGGCCCCAGCAGTCCTGTGTCTGCCTGTGCTGTGGGCTGTGTCTGAATCAACGGCCCCAGCAGTCCTGTGTCTGCCTGTGCTGTGGGCTGTGTCTGAATCAACGGCCCCAGCAGTCCTGTGTCTGCCTGTGCTGTGGGCTGTGTCTGAATCAACGGCCTTAGCAGTCCTGTATCTGCCTGTGCTCTGGTCTGTGTCTGAATCAACGGCCCCAGCAGTCCTGTGTCTGCCTGTGCTGTGGGCTGTGTCTGAATCAACGGCCCCAGCAGTCCTGTGTCTGTAAGTGGGCTGTGTCTGAATCAACGGCCGCAGCAGTCCTGTGTCTGACTGTGCTGTGGGCTGTGTCTGAATCAACGGTCCCAGCAGTCCTGTGTCTGCCTGTGCTGTGGGCTGTGTCTGAATAAACGGCCCCAGAAGTCCTGTGTCTGCCTGTGCTGTGGGCTGTGTCTGAATCAACGGCCCCAGCAGTCCTGTGTCGGTCTGTGCTGTGGGCTGTGTCTGAATCAACGGCCCCAGCAGTCCTGTGTCTGTCTGTGGGCTGTGTCTGAATCAACGGCCCCAGCAGTCCTGTGTCGGTCTGTGCTGTGGGCTGTGTCTGAATCAACGACCCCAGCAGTCCTGTGTCTGTCTGTGGGCTGTGTCTGAATCAACGGCCCCAGCAGTCCTGTGTCTGCCAGTGCTGTGGGCGGGGTCTGAATCAACGGCCCCAGCAGTCCTGTGTCTGCCTGTGCTGTGGGCTGTGTCTGAATCAACGGCCCCAGCAGTCCTGTGTCTGCCTGTGCTGTTGGCTGTGTCTGAATCAACGGCCCCAGCAGTCCTGTGTCTGCCTGTGGGCTGTGTCTGAATCAACGGCCCCAGCAGTCCTGTGTCTGCCTGTGCTCTGGGATGTGTCTGAATCAACGGCCCCAGCAGTCCTGTGTCTGTCTGTGCTGTGGGCTGTGTCTGAATCAACGGCCCCAGCAGTCCTGTGTCTGCCTGTGCTGTGGGCTGTTTATGAATCAACGGCCCCAGCAGTCCTGTGTCTGCCTGTGCTGTGGGCTGTGTCTGAATCAACGGCCCCAGCAGTCCTGTGTCTGCCTGTGCTGTGGAATGTGTCTGAATCAACGGCCCCAGCAGTCCTGTGTCTGCCTGTGCTGTGGGCTGTGTCTGAATCAACGGCCCCAGCAGTCCTGTGTCTGCCTGTGCTGTGGGCTGTGTCTGAATCAACGGCCCCAGCAGTCCTGTGTCTGCCTGTGCTGTGGGCTGTGTCTGAATCAACGGCCCCAGCAGTCCTGTGTATGTCTGTGCTGTGGGCTGTGTCTGAATCAACGGCCCCAGCAGTCCTGTGTCTGTCTATGCTGTGGGCTGTGTCTGAATCAACGGCCCCAGCAGTCCTGTGTCTGCCTGTGCTGTGGGCTGTGTCTGAATCAACGGCCCCAGCAGTCCTGTGTCTGCCTGTGCTGTGGGCTGTGTCTGAATCAACGGCCCCAGCAGTCCTGTGTCTGCCTGTGCTGTGGAATGTGTCTGAATCAACGGCCCCAGCAGTCCTGTGTCTGCCGTGCTGTGGGCTGTGTCTGAATCAACGGCCCCAGCAGTCCTGTGTCTGCCTGTGCTGTGGGCTGTGTCTGAATCAACGGCCCCAGCAGTCCTGTGTCTGCCTGTGCTGTGGGCTGTGTCTGAATCAACGGCCCCAGCAGTCCTGTGTATGTCTGTGCTGTGGGCTGTGTCTGAATCAACGGCCCCAGCAGTCCTGTGTCTGTCTATGCTGTGGGCTGTGTCTGAATCAACGGCCCCAGCAGAGCTGTGTCTGAATCAACGGCCCCAGCAGTTCTGTGTCTGCCTGTGCTGTGGGCTGTGTCTGAATCAACGGCCCCAGCAGTCCTGTGTCTGCCTGTGCTGTGGGCTGTGTCTGAATCAACGGCCCCAGCAGTCCTGTGTCTGTCTGTGAGGTGGGCTGTGTCTGAATAAACGGCCCCAGCAGTCCTGTGTCTGTCTGTGCTGTGGGCTGTGTCTGAATCAACGGCCCCAGCAGTCCTGTGTCTGTCTGTGCTGTGGGCTGTGTCTGAATCAACGGCCCCAGCAGTCCTGTGTCTGTCTGTGGGCTGTGTCTGAATCAACGGCCTCAGCAGTCCTGTGTCGGTCTGTGCTGTGGGCTGTGTCTGAATCAACGGCCCCAGCAGTCCTGTGTCGGTCTGTGCTGTGGGCTGTGTCTGAATCAACGGCCCCAGCAGTCCTGTGTCTGTCTGTGGGCTGTGTCTGAATCAACGGCCCCAGCAGTCCTGTGTCTGCCTGTGCTGTGGGCTGTGTCTGAATCAACGGCCCCAGCAGTCCTGTGTCTGCCTGTGCTGTGGGCTGTGTCTGAATCAACGGCCCCAGCAGTCCTGTGTCTGCCTGTGCTGTGGGCTGTGTCTGAATCAACGGCCCCAGCAGTCCTGTGTCTGCCTGTGCTCTGGTCTGTGTCTGAATCAACGGCCCCAGCAGTCCTGTGTATGTCTGTGCTGTGGGCTGTGTCTGAATCAACGGCCCCAGCAGTCCTGTGTCTGTAAGTGGGCTGTGTCTGAATCAACGGCCGCAGCAAGTCCTGTGTCTGACTGTGCTGTGGGCTGTGTCTGAATCAACGGTCCCAGCAGTCCTGTGTCTGCCTGTGCTGTGGGCTGTGTCTGAATAAACGGCCCCAGAAGTCCTGTGTCTGCCTGTGCTGTGGGCTGTGTCTGAATCAACGGCCCCAGCAGTCCTGTGTCGGTCTGTGCTGTGGGCTGTGTCTGAATCAACGGCCCCAGCAGTCCTGTGTCTGTCTGTGGGCTGTGTCTGAATCAACGGCCCCAGCAGTCCTGTGTCGGTCTGTGCTGTGGGCTGTGTCTGAATCAACGACCCCAGCAGTCCTGTGTCTGTCTGTGGGCTGTGTCTGAATCAACGGCCCCAGCAGTCCTGTGTCTGCCAGTGCTGTGGGCGGGGTCTGAATCAACGGCCCCAGCAGTCCTGTGTCTGCCTGTGCTGTGGGCTGTGTCTGAATCAACGGCCCCAGCAGTCCTGTGTCTGCCTGTGCTGTTGGCTGTGTCTGAATCAACGGCCCCAGCAGTCCTGTGTCTGCCTGTGGGCTGTGTCTGAATCAACGGCCCCAGCAGTCCTGTGTCTGCCTGTGCTCTGGGATGTGTCTGAATCAACGGCCCCAGCAGTCCTGTGTCTGTCTGTGCTGTGGGCTGTGTCTGAATCAACGGCCCCAGCAGTCCTGTGTCTGCCTGTGCTGTGGGCTGTTTCTGAATCAACGGCCCCAGCAGTCCTGTGTCTGCCTGTGCTGTGGGCTGTGTCTGAATCAACGGCCCCAGCAGTCCTGTGTCTGCCTGTGCTGTGGAATGTGTCTGAATCAACGGCCCCAGCAGTCCTGTGTCTGCCTGTGCTGTGGGCTGTGTCTGAATCAACGGCCCCAGCAGTCCTGTGTCTGCCTGTGCTGTGGGCTGTGTCTGAATCAACGGCCCCAGCAGTCCTGTGTCTGCCTGTGCTGTGGGCTGTGTCTGAATCAACGGCCCCAGCAGTCCTGTGTATGTCTGTGCTGTGGGCTGTGTCTGAATCAACGGCCCCAGCAGTCCTGTGTCTGTCTATGCTGTGGGCTGTGTCTGAATCAACGGCCCCAGCAGTCCTGTGTCTGCCTGTGCTGTGGGCTGTGTCTGAATCAACGGCCCCAGCAGTCCTGTGTCTGCCTGTGCTGTGGGCTGTGTCTGAATCAACGGCCCCAGCAGTCCTGTGTCTGCCTGTGCTCTGGTCTGTGTCTGAATCAACGGCCCCAGCAGTCCTGTGTATGTCTGTGCTGTGGGCTGTGTCTGAATCAACGGCCCCAGCAGTCCTGTGTCTGTCTGTGGGATGTGTCTGAATCAACGGCCGCAGCAGTCCTGTGTCTGACTGTGCTGTGGGCTGTGTCTGAATCAACGGTCCCAGCAGTCCTGTGTCTGCCTGTGCTGTGGGCTGTGTCTGAATCAACGGCCCCAGCAGTCCTGTGTCGGTCTGTGCTGTGGGCTGTGTCTGAATCAACGGCCCCAGCAGTCCTGTGTCTGTCTGTGGGCTGTGTCTGAATCAACGGCTTCAGCAGTCCTGTGTCGGTCTGTGCTGTGGGCTGTGTCTGAATCAACGGCCCCAGCAGTCCTGTGTCGGTCTGTGCTGTGGGCTGTGTCTGAATCAACGGCCCCAGCAGTCCTGTGTCTGTCTGTGGGCTGTGTCTGAATCAACGGCCCCAGCAGTCCTGTGTCTGCCAGTGCTGTGGGCGGGGTCTGAATCAACGGCCCCAGCAGTCCTGTGTCTGCCTGTGCTGTGGGCTGTGTCTGAATCAACGGCCCCAGCAGTCCTGTGTCTGCCTGTGCTGTTGGCTGTGTCTGAATCAACGGCCCCAGCAGTCCTGTGTCTGCCTGTGGGCTGTGTCTGAATCAACGGCCCCAGCAGTCCTGTGTCTGCCTGTGCTCTGGGATGTGTCTGAATCAACGGCCCCAGCAGTCCTGTGTCTGTCTGTGCTGTGGGCTGTGTCTGAATCAACGGCCCCAGCAGTCCTGTGTATGTCTGTGCTGTGGGCTGTGTCTGAATCAACGGCCCCAGCAGTCCTGTGTCTGCCTGTGCTGTGGGCTGTGTCTGAATCAACGGCCCCAGCAGTCCTGTGTCTGCCTGTGCTGTGGGCTGTGTCTGAATCAACGGCCCCAGCAGTCCTGTGTATGTCTGTGCTGTGGGCTGTGTCTGAATCAACGGCCCCAGCAGTCCTGTGTCTGTCTATGCTGTGGGCTGTGTCTGAATCAACGGCCCCAGCAGAGCTGTGTCTGAATCAACGGCCCCAGCAGTTCTGTGTCTGCCTGTGCTGTGGGCTGTGTCTGAATCAACGGCCCCAGCAGTCCTGTGTCTGCCTGTGCTGTGGGCTGTGTCTGAATCAACGGCCCCAGCAGTCCTGTGTCTGTCTGTGAGGTGGGCTGTGTCTGAATAAACGGCCCCAGCAGTCCTGTGTCTGTCTGTGCTGTGGGCTGTGTCTGAATCAACGGCCCCAGCAGTCCTGTGTCTGTCTGTGCTGTGGGCTGTGTCTGAATCAACGGCCCCAGCAGTCCTGTGTCTGTCTGTGCTGTGGGCTGTGTCTGAATCAACAGCCCCAGCAGTCCTGTGTCGGTCTGTGAGGTGGGCTGTGTCTGAATAAATGGCCCCAGCAGTCCTGTGTCTGTCTGTGAGGTGGGCTGTGTCTGAATAAATGGCCCCAGCAGTCCTGTGTCTGTCTGTGCTGTGGGCTGTGTCTGAATCAACGGCCCCAGCAGTCCTGTGTCTGTCTGTGAGGTGGGCTGTGTCTGAATAAATGGCCCCAGCAGTCCTGTGTCTGTCTGTGCTGTGGGCTGTGTCTGAATCAACGGCCCCAGCAGTCCTGTGTCGGACTGTGCTGTTGGCTGTGTCTGAATCAACGGCCCCAGCAGTCCTGTGTCTGTCTGTGGGCTGTGTCTGAATCAACGGCCCCAGCAGTCCTGTGTCGGACTGTGCTGTGGGCTGTGTCTGAATCAACGGCCCCAGCAGTCCTGTGTCTGTCTGTGGGCTGTGTCTGAATCAACGGCCCCAGCAGTCCTGTGTCTGACTGTGCTGTGGGCTGTGTCTGAATCAACGGCTCCAGCAGTCCTGTGTCTGCCTGTGCTGTGGGCTGTGTCTGAATCAACGGCCCCAGCAGTCCTGTGTCTGCCTGTGCTGTGGGCTGTGTCTGAATCAACGGCCCCAGCAGTCCTGTGTCTGTCTGTGCTGTGGGCTGTGTCTGAATAAACGGCCCCAGCAGTCCTGTGTCCGTCTGTGCTGTGGGCTGTGTTTGAATCAACGGCCCCAGCAGTCCTGTGTCGGTCTGTGCTGTGGTCTGTGTCTGAATCAACGGCCCCAGCAGTCCTGTGTCTGTCTGTGCTGTGGGCTGTGTCTGAATCAACGGCCCCAGCAGGGCTCTGTCTGAATCAACGGCCCCAGCAGTCCTGTGTCTGCCTGTGCTGTGGGCTGTGTCTGAAATAACGGCCTTAGCAGTCCTGTGTCTGCCTGTGCTGTGGGCTGTGTCTGAATCAACGGCCCCAGCAGTCCTGTGTTTGCCTGTGCTGTGGGCTGTGTCTGAATCAACGGCCCCAGCAGTCCTGTGTCTGTCTGTGCTGTGGGCTGTGTCTGAATCAACGGCCCCAGCAGTCCTGTGACGGTCTGTGCTGTGGGCTGTGTCTGAATCAACGGCCCCAGCAGTCCTGTGTATGTCTGTGGGCTGTGTCTGAATCAACGGCCCCAGCAGTCCTGTGTCTGACTGTGCTGTGGGCTGTGTCTGAATCAACGGCTCCAGCAGTCCTGTGTCTGCCTGTGCTGTGGGCTGTGTCTGAATCAACGGCCCCAGCAGTCCTGTGTCTGCCTGTGCTGTGGGCTGTGTCTGAATCAACGGCCCCAGCAGTCCTGTGTCTGCCTGTGCTGTGGGCTGTGTCTGAATCAACGGCCCCAGCAGTCCTGTGTCTGTCTGTGCTGTGGGCTGTGTCTGAATCAACGGCCCCAGCAGGGCTCTGTCTGAATCAACGGCCCCAGCAGTCCTGTGTCTGTCTGTGCTGTGGGCTGTGTCTGAATCAACGGCCCCAGCAGTCCTGTGTCTGCCTGTGCTGTGGGCTGTGTCTGAATCAACGGCTCCAGCAGTCCTGTGTCTGCCTGTGCTGTGGGCTGTGTCTGAATCAACGGCCCCAGCAGTCCTGTGTCTGCCTGTGCTGTGGGCTGTGTCTGAATCAACGGCCCCAGCAGTCCTGTGTCTGCCTGTGCTGTGGGCTGTGTCTGAATCAACGGCCCCAGCAGTCCTGTGTCTGTCTGTGCTGTGGGCTGTGTCTGAATCAACGGCCCCAGCAGGGCTCTGTCTGAATCAACGGCCCCAGCAGTCCTGTGTCTGCCTGTGCTGTGGGCTGTGTCTGAAATAACGGCCTTAGCAGTCCTGTGTCTGCCTGTGCTGTGGGCAGTGTCTGAATCAACGGCCCCAGCAGTCCTGTGTCTGTCTGTGCTGTGGGCTGTGTCTGAATCAACGGCCCCAGCAGTCCTGTGTCTGCCTGTGCTGTGGGCTGTGTCTGAATCAACGGCCCCAGCAGTCCTGTGTCTGTCTGTGCTGTGGGCTGTGTCTGAATCAACGGCCCCAGCAGTCCTGTGTCGGTCTGTGCTGTGGGCTGTGTCTGAATCAACGGCCCCAGCAGTCCTGTGTCTGTCTGTGGGCTGTGTCTGAATCAACGGCCCCAGCAGTCCTGTGTCTGACTGTGCTGTGGGCTGTGTCTGAATCAACGGCTCCAGCAGTCCTGTGTCTGCCTGTGCTGTGGGCTGTGTCTGAATCAACGGCCCCAGCAGTCCTGTGTCTGCCTGTGCTGTGGGCTGTGTCTGAATCAACGGCCCCAGCAGTCCTGTGTCTGCCTGTGCTGTGGGCTGTGTCTGAATCAACGGCCCCAGCAGTCCTGTGTCTGTCTGTGCTGTGGGCTGTGTCTGAATCAACGGCCCCAGCAGGGCTCTGTCTGAATCAACGGCCCCAGCAGTCCTGTGTCTGCCTGTGCTGTGGGCTGTGTCTGAATCAACGGCCTTAGCAGTCCTGTGTCTGCCTGTGCTGTGGGCTGTGTCTGAATCAACGGCCCCAGCAGTCCTGTGTTTGCCTGTCCTGTGGGCAGTGTCTGAATCAACGGCCCCAGCAGTCCTGTGTCTGTCTGTGCTGTGGGCTGTGTCTGAATCAACGGCCCCAGCAGTCCTGTGTCTGCCTGTGCTGTGGGCTGTGTCTGAATCAACGGCCCCAGCAGTCCTGTGTCTGTCTGTGCTGTGGGCTGTGTCTGAATCAACGGCCCCAGCAGTCCTGTGTCGGTCTGTGCTGTGGGCTGTGTCTGAATCAACGGCCCCAGCAGTCCTGTGTCTGTCTGTGGGCTGTGTCTGAATCAACGGCCCCAGCAGTCCTGTGTCTGACTGTGCTGTGGGCTGTGTCTGAATCAACGGCTCCAGCAGTCCTGTGTCTGCCTGTGCTGTGGGCTGTGTCTGAATCAACGGCCCCAGCAGTCCTGTGTCTGCCTGTGCTGTGGGCTGTGTCTGAATCAACGGCCCCAGCAGTCCTGTTTCTGTCTGTGCTGTGGGCTGTGTCTGAATCAACGGCCCCAGCAGGGCTCTGTCTGAATCAACGGCCCCAGCAGTCCTGTGTCTGCCTGTGCTGTGGGCTGTGTCTGAATCAACGGCCTTAGCAGTCCTGTATCTGCCTGTGCTGTGGGCTGTGTCTGAATCAACGGCCCCAGCAGTCCTGTGTTTGCCTGTGCTGTGGGCTGTGTCTGAATCAACGGCCCCAGCAGTCCTGTGTCTGCCTGTGCTGGGGGCTGTGTCTGAATCAACGGCCCCAGCAGTCCTGTGTCTGCCTGTGCTGTGGGCTGTGTCTGAATCAACGGCCCCAGCAGTCCTGTGTCTGTCTGTGGCTTTGGCTGTGTCTGAATCAACGGCCCCAGCAGTCCTGTGTTGGTCTGTGCTGTGGGCTGTGTCTGAATCAACGGCCCCAGCAGTCCTGTGTCCGTCTGTGCTGTGGGCTGTGTTTGAATCAACGGCCCCAGCAGTCCTGTGTTGGTCTGTGCTGTGGGCTGTGTCTGAATCAACGGCCCCAGCAGTCATGTGTCCGTCTGTGCTATGGGCTGTGTTTGAATCAACGGCCCCAGCAGTCCTGTGTTGGTCTGTGCTGTGGGCTGTGTCTGAATCAACGGCCCCAGCAGTCATGTGTCCGTCTGTGCTATGGGCTGTGTTTGAATCAACGGCCCCAGCAGTCCTGTGTTGGTCTGTGCTGTGGGCTGTGTTTGAATCAACGGCCCCAGCAGTCATGTGTCCGTCTGTGCTATGGGCGGTGTTTGAATCAACGGCCCCAGCAGTCCTGTGTTGGTCTGTGCTGTGGGCTGTGTCTGAATCAACGGCCCCAGCAGTCATGTGTCCGTCTGTGCTATGGGCTGTGTTTGAATCAACGGCCCCAGCTGTCCTGTGTCTGCCTGTTCTGTGGGCTCTGTCTGAATCAACGGCCCCAGCAGTCCTGTGTCTGCCTGTGCTGTGGGCTGTGTCTGAATCAACGACCCCAGCAGTCCTGTGCCTGCCTGTGCTGTGGGCTGTGTCTGAATCAACGGCCCCAGCAGTCCTGTGTGTGCCTGTGCTGTGGGCTGTGTCTGAATCAACGGCCCCAGCAGTCCTGTGTCTGCCTGTGCTGTGGGCTGTGTCTGAATCAACGGCCCCGGCAGTCCTGTGTTTGCCTGTGCTGTGGGCTGTGTCTGAATCAACGGCCCCAGCAGTCCTGTGTCTGCCTGTGCTGTGGGCTGTGTTAGAATCAACGGCCCCAGCAGTCCTGTGTTGGTCTGTGCTGTGGGCTGTGTCTGAATCAACGGCCCCAGTAGTCCTGTGTCTGCCTGTGCTGTGGGCTGTGTCTGAATCAACGGCCTTAGCAGTCCTGTGTCTGACTGTGCTGTGGGCTGTCTGAATCAACGGCCCCAGCAGTCCTGTGTCTGTCTGTGCTGTGGGCTGTGTCTGAATCAACAGCCCCAGCAGTCCTGTGTCTGCCTGTGCTGTGGGCTGTGTCTGAATCAACGGCCCCAGCAGTCCTGTTTCTGTCTGTGCTGTGGGCTGTGTCTGAATCAACGGCCCCAGCAGGTCTCTGTCTGAATCAACGGCCCCAGCAGTCCTGTGTCTGCCTGTGCTGTGGGCTGTGTCTGAATCAACGGCCTTAGCAGTCCTGTATCTGCCTGTGCTGTGGGCTGTGTCTGAATCAACGGCCCCAGCAGTCCTGTGTTTGCCTGTGCTGTGGGCAGTGTCTGAATCAACGGCCCCAGCAGTCCTGTGTCTGTCTGTGCTGTGGGCTGTGTCTGAATCAACGGCCCCAGCAGTCCTGTGTCTGCCTGTGCTGTGGGCTGTGTCTGAATCAACGTCCCCAGCAGTCCTGTGTCTGCCTGTGCTGTGGGCTGTGTCTGAATCAACGGCCCCAGTAGTCCTGTGTCTGTCTGTGGCTTTGGCTGTGTCTGAATCAACGGCCCCAGCAGTCCTGTGTTGGTCTGTGCTGTGGGCTGTGTCTGAATCAACGGCCCCAGCAGTCCTGTGTCCGTCTGTGCTGTGGGCTGTGTTTGAATCAACGGCCCCAGCAGTCCTGTGTTGGTCTGTGCTGTGGGCTGTGTCTGAATCAACGGCCCCAGCAGTCATGTGTCCGTCTGTGCTATGGGCTGTGTTTGAATCAACGGCCCCAGCTGTCCTGTGTCGGTCTGTGCTGTGGGCTGTGTCTGAATCAACGGCCCCAGCAGTCCTGTGTCGGTCTGTGCTGTGGGCTGTGTCTGAATCAACGGCCACAGCAGTCCTGTGTCTGCCTGTGCTGTGGGCTGTGTCTGAATCAACGACCCCAGCAGTCCTGTGCCTGCCTGTGCTGTGGGCTGTGTCTGAATCAACGGCCCCAGCAGTCCTGTGTCTGCCTGTGCTGTGGGCTGTGTCTGAATCAACGGCCCCAGCAGTCCTGTGTCTGCCTGTGCTGTGGGCTGTGTCTGAATCAACGGCCCCGGCAGTCCTGTGTTTGCCTGTGCTGTGGGCTGTGTCTGAATCAACGGCCCCAGCAGTCCTGTGTCTGCCTGTGCTGTGGGCTGTGTTTGAATCAACGGCCCCAGCAGTCCTGTGTTGGTCTGTGCTGTGGGCTGTGTCTGAATCAACGGCCCCAGCAGTCCTGTGTCCGTCTGTGCTGTGGGCTGTGTTTGAATCAACGGCCCCAGCAGTCCTGTGTTGGTCTGTGCTGTGGGCTGTGTCTGAATCAACGGCCTTAGCAGTCCTGTGTCTGACTGTGCTGTGGGCTGTGTCTGAATCAACGGCCCCAGCAGTCCTGTGTCTGTCTGTGCTGTGGGCTGTGTCTGAATCAACAGCCCCAGCAGTCCTGTGTCTGCCTGTGCTGTGGCTGTGTCTGACTCAACGGCCCCAGCAGGGCTCTGTCTGAATCAACGGCCCCAGCAGTCCTGTGTCTGCCTGTGCTGTGGGCTGTGTCTGAATCAACGGCCCCAGCAGTCCTGTGTCTGCCTGTGCTGTGGGCTGTGTCTGAATCAACGGCCCCAGCAGTCCTGTGTCTGTCTGTGGCTTTGGCCGTGTCTGAATCAACGGCCCCAGCAGTCCTGTGTCTGTCTGTGCTGTGGGCTGTGTCTGAATCAACGGCCCCAGCAGGGCTCTGTCTGAATCAACGGCCCCAGCAGTCCTGTGTCTGCCTGTGCTGTGGGCTGTGTCTGAATCAACGGCCTTAGCAGTCCTGTATCTGCCTGTGCTGTGGGCTGTGTCTGAATCAACGGCCCCAGCAGTCCTGTGTTTGCCTGTGCTGTGGGCAGTGTCTGAATCAACGGCCCCAGCAGTCCTGTGTCTGTCTGTGCTGTGGGCTGTGTCTGAATCAACGGCCCCAGCAGTCCTGTGTCTGCCTGTGCTGTGGGCTGTGTCTGAATCAACGGCCCCAGCAGTCCTGTGTCTGCCTGTGTCGTGGGCTGTGTCTGAATCAACGGCCCCAGCAGTCCTGTGTCTGTCTGTGGCTTTGGCTGTGTCTGAATCAACGGCCCCAGCAGTCCTGTGTTGGTCTGTGCTGTGGGCTGTGTCTGAATCAACGGCCCCAGCAGTCCTGTGTCCGTCTGTGCTGTGGGCTGTGTTTGAATCAACGGCCCCAGCAGTCTTGTGTCGGTCTGTGCTGTGGGCTGTGTCTGAATCAACGGCCCCAGCAGTCCTGTGTCGGTCTGTGCTGTGGGCTGTGTCTGAATCAACGGCCACAGCAGTCCTGTGTCTGCCTGTGCTGTGGGCTGTGTCTGAATCAACGGCCCCAGCAGTCCTGTGCCTGCCTGTGCTGTGGGCTGTGTCTGAATCAACGGCCCCAGCAGTCCTGTGTCTGCCTGTGCTGTGGGCTGTGTCTGAATCAACGGCCCCAGCAGTCCTGTGTCTGCCTGTGCTGTGGGCTGTGTCTGAATCAACGGCCCCGGCAGTCCTGTGTTTGCCTGTGCTGTGGGCTGTGTCTGAATCAACGGCCCCAGCAGTCCTGTGTCTGCCTGTGCTGTGGGCTGTGTTTGAATCAACGGCCCCAGCAGTCCTGTGTTGGTCTGTGCTGTGGGCTGTGTCTGAATCAACGGCCCCAGCAGTCCTGTGTCCGTCTGTGCTGTGGGCTGTGTTTGAATCAACGGCCCCAGCAGTCCTGTGTTGGTCTGTGCTGTGGGCTGTGTCTGAATCAACGGCCCCAGTAGTCCTGTGTCTGCCTGTGCTGTGGGCTGCTTCTGAATCAACGGCCTTAGCAGTCCTGTGTCTGACTGTGCTGTGGGCTGTGTCTGAATCAATGGCCCCAGCAGTCCTGTGTTTGCCTGTGCTGTGGGCCGTGTCTGAATCAACGGCCCCAGCAGTCCTGTGTCTGTCTGTGCTGTGGGCTGTGTCTGAATCAACGGCCCCAGCAGTCCTGTGTCTGTCTGTGCTGTGGGCTGTGTCTGAATCAACGGACCCAGCAGTCCTGTGTCTGCCTGTGCTGTGGGCTGTGTCTGAATCAACGGCCCCAGCAGTCCTGTGTCTGTCTGTGCTGTGGGCTGTGTCTGAATCAACAGCCCCAGCAGTCCTGTGTCTGCCTGTGCTGTGGGCTGTGTCTGAATCAACGGCCCCAGCAGGGCTCTGTCTGAATCAACGGCCCCAGCAGTCCTGTGTCTGCCTGTGCTGTGGGCTGTGTCTGAATCAACGGCCCCAGCAGTCCTGTGTCTGCCTGTGCTGTGGGCTGTGTCTGAATCAATGGCCCCAGCAGTCCTGTGTCTGTCTGTGGCTTTGGCTGTGTCTGAATCAACAGCCCCAGCAGTCCTGTGTCTGTCTGTGCTATGGGCTGTGTCTGAATCAACGGCCCCAGCAGGGCTGTGTCTGAATCAACGGCCCCAGCAGTCCTGTGTCTGTCTGTGGCTTTGGCTGTGTCTGAATCAACAGCCCCAGCAGTACTGTGTCCGTCTGTGCTGTGGGCTGTGTTTGAATCAACGGCCCCAGCAGTCCTGTTTTGGTCTGTGCTGTGGCCTGTGTCTGAATCAACGGCCCCAGCAGTCCTGTGTCCGTCTGTGCTGTGGGCTGTTTTTGAATCAACGGCCCCAGCAGTCCTGTGTTGGTCTGTGCTGTGGGCTGTGTCTGAATCAACGGCCCCAGCAGTCCTGTGTCTGTCTGTGCTGTGGGCTGTGTTTGAATCAACGGCCCCAGCAGTCCTGTGTTGGTCTGTGCTGTGGGCTGTGTCTGAATCAACGGCCCCAGCATTCCTGTGTCTGTCTGTGCTGTGGGCTGTGTCTGAATTAACGGACCCAGCAGTCCTGTGTCTGCCTGTGCTGTGGGCTGTGTCTGAATCAACGGCCCCAGCAGTCCTGTGACTGTCTGTGCTGTGGGCTGTGTCTGAATCAACGGCCCCAGCAGTCCTGTGTCTGCCTGTGCTGTGGGCTGTGTCTGAATCAACGGCCCCAGCAGTCCTGTGTCTGCCTGTGCTGTGGGCTGTGTCTGAATCAACGGCCCCAGCAGTTCTGTGTCTGTCTGTGCCTTTGGCTGTGTCTGAATCAACGGCCCCAGCAGTCCTGTGTCCGTCTGTGCTGGGGCTGTGTCTGAATCAACGGCCCCAGCAGGGCTGTGTCTGAATCAACGGCCCCAGCAGTCCTGTGTCTGCCTGTTCTGTGGGCTGTGTCTGAATCAACGGCCCCAGCAGTCCTGTGTTTGCCTGTGCTGTAGGCTGCGTGTGAATCAACGGCCCCAGCAGGGCTGTGTCTGAATCAACGGCCCCAGCAGTTCTGTGTCTGCCTGTGCTGTGGGCTGTGTCTGAATCAACGGCCCCAGCAGTCCTGTGTCTGCCTGTGCTGTGGGCTGTGTCTGAATCAACGGCCCCAGCAGTCCTGTGTCTGTCTGTGAGGTGGGCTGTGTCTGAATAAATGGCCCCAGCAGTCCTGTGTCTGTCTGTGCTGTGGGCTGTGTCTGAATCAACGGCCCCAGCAGTCCTGTGTCTGTCTGTGCTGTGGGCTGTGTCTGAATCAACGGCCCCAGCAGTCCTGTGTCTGCCTGTGCTGTGGGCTGTGTCTGAATCAACGGCCCCAGCAGTCCTGTGTCTGTCTGTGAGGTGGGCTGTGTCTGAATAAATGGCCCCAGCAGTCCTGTGTCTGTCTGTGCCGTGGGCTGTGTCTGAATCAACGGCCCCAGCAGGGCTGTGTCTGTATCAACGGCCCCAGCAGTCCTGTGTTGGACTGTGCTGTGGGCTGTGTCTGAATCAACGGCCCCAGGAGTCCTTTGTCTGCCTGTGCTGTGGGCTGTGTCTGAATAAACGGCCCCAGAAGTCCTGTGTCTGCCTGTGCTGTGGGCTGTGTCTGAATCAACGGCCCCAGCAGTCCTTTGTCGGTCTGTGCTATGGGCTGTGTCTGAATCAACGGCCCCAGCAGTCCTGTGTCTGTCTGTGGGCTGTGTCTGAATCAACGGCCCCAGCAGTCCTGTGTCTGACTGTGCTGTGGGCTATGTCTGAATCAACGGCCCCAGCAGTCCTGTGTCTGCCTGTGCTGTGGGCTGTGTCTGAATCAACGGCCCCAGCAGTCCTGTGTCTGCCTGTGCTGTGGGCTGTGTCTGAATCAACGGCCTCAGCAGTCCTGTGTCTGTCTGTGGCTTTGGCTGTGTCTGAATCAAAAGCCCCAGCAGTCCTGTGTCTGTCTGTGCTGTGGGCTGTGTCTGAATCAACGGCCCCAGCAGGGCTGTGTCTGAATCAACGGCCCCAGCAGTACTGTGTCCGTCTGTGCTGTGGGCTGTGTTTGAATCAACGGCCCCAGCAGTCCTGTGTTGGTCTGTGCTGTGGGCTGTGTCTGAATCAACGGCCCCAGCATTCCTGTGTCTGTCTGTGCTGTGGGCTGTGTCTGAATTAACGGACCCAGCAGTCCTGTGTCTGCCTGTGCTGTGGGCTGTGTCTGAATCAACGGCCCCAGCAGTCCTGTGTCTGCCTGTGCTGTGGGCTGTGTCTGAATCAACGGCCCCAGCAGTCTTGTGTCTGTCTGTGCTGTGGGCTGTGTCTGAATCAACGGCCCCAGCAGTCCTGTGTCTGCCTGTGCTGTGGGCTGTGTCTGAATCAACGGCCCCAGCAGTTCTGTGTCTGTCTGTGCCTTTGGCTGTGTCTGAATCAACGGCCCCAGCAGTCCTGTGTCCGTCTGTGCTGTGGGCTGTGTCTGAATCAACGGCCCCAGCAGGGCTGTGTCTGAATCAACGGCCCCAGCAGTCCTGTGTCTGCCTGTTCTGTGGGCTGTGTCTGAATCAACGGCCCCAGCAGTCCTGTGTTTGCCTGTGCTGTAGGCTGTGTCTGAATCAACGGCCCCAGCAGGGCTGTGTCTGAATCAACGGCCCCAGCAGTTCTGTGTCTGCCTGTGCTGTGGGCTGTGTCTGAATCAACGGCCCCAGCAGTCCTGTGTCTGCCTGTGCTGTGGGCTGTGTCTGAATCAACGGCCCCAGCAGTCCTGTGTCTGTCTGTGAAGTGGGCTGTGTCTGAATAAACGGCCCCAGCAGTCCTGTGTCTGTCTGTGCTGTGGGCTGTGTCTGAATCAACGGCCCCAGCAGTCCTGTGTCTGTCTGTGCTGTGGGCTATGTCTGAATCAACGGCCCCAGCAGTCCTGTGTCTGCCTGTGCTGTGGGCTGTGTCTGAATCAACGGCCCCAGCAGTCCTGTGTCTGTCTGTTAGGTGGGCTGTGTCTGAATAAATGGCCCCAGCAGTCCTGTGTCTGTCTGTGCTGTGGGCTGTGTCTGAATCAACGGCCCCAGCAGGGCTGTGTCTGTATCAACGGCCCCAGCAGTCCTGTGTTGGACTGTGCTGTGGGCTGTGTCTGAATCAACGGCCCCAGCAGTCCTTTGTCTGCCTGTGCTGTGGGCTGTGTCTGAATAAACGGCCCCAGCAGTCCTGTGTTGGTCTGTGCTGTGGGCTGTGTCTGAATCAACGGCCCCAGCAGTCCTGTGTCTGTCTGTGGGCTGTGTCTGAATCAACGGCCCCAGCAGTCCTGTGTCTGACTGTGCTGTGGGCTGTGTCTGAATCAACGGCCCCAGCAGTCCTGTGTCTGCCTGTGCTGTGGGCTGTGTCTGAATAAACGGCCCCAGAAGTCCTGTGTCTGCCTGTGCTGTGGGCTGTGTCTGAATCAACGGCCCCAGCAGTCCTGTGTCGGTCTGTGCTGTGGGCTGTGTCTGAATCAACGGCCCCAGCAGTCCTGTGTCTGTCTGTGGGCTGTGTCTGAATCAACGGCCCCAGCAGTCCTGTGTCTGACTGTGCTGTGGGCTATGTCTGAATCAACGGCCCCAGCAGTCCTGTGTCTGCCTGTGCTGTGGGCTGTGTCTGAATCAACGGCCCCAGCAGTCCTGTGTCTGCCTGTGCTGTGGGCTGTGTCTGAATCAACGGCCCCAGCAGTCCTGTGTCTGCCTGTGCTGTGGGCTGTGTCTGAATCAACGGCCCCAGCAGTCCTGTGTCTGCCTGTGCTGTGGGCTGTGTCTGAATCAACGGCCCCAGCAGTCCTGTGTCTGTCTGTGCCTTTGGCTGTGTCTGAATCAACGGCCCCAGCAGTCCTGTGTCCGTCTGTGCTGTGGGCTGTGTCTGAATCAACGGCCCCAGTAGTCCTGTGTCTGCCTGTGCTGTGGGCTGTGTCTGAATCAACGGCCCCAGCAGTCCTGTGTATGTCTGCTGTGGGCTGTGTCTGAATATACGGCCCCAGCAGGGCTGTGTCTGAATCAACGGCCCTAGTAGTCCTGTGTCTGCCTGTGCTGTGGGCTGTGTCTGAATCAACGGCCCCAGCAGTCCTGTGTTTGCCTGTGCTGTGGGCTGTGTCTGAATCAACGGCCCCAGCAGTCCTGTGTCTGCCTGTGCTGTGGGCTGTGTCTGAATCAACGGCCCCAGCAGTCCTGTGTCTGTCTGTGCCTTAGGCTGTGTCTGAATCAACGGCCCCAGCAG
The DNA here is from genome assembly GCF_023373465.1 of Oncorhynchus keta. Classification (NCBI taxonomy): domain Eukaryota; kingdom Metazoa; phylum Chordata; class Actinopteri; order Salmoniformes; family Salmonidae; genus Oncorhynchus; species Oncorhynchus keta. The sequence continues at coordinate 44,044,779 of NC_068437.1, read as the reverse complement.
TCCTGTGTCTGTATGTGCCCTAGGCTGTGTCTGAATCAACGGCCCCAGCAGTCCTGTGTCCGTCTGTGCTGTGGGCTGTGTCTGAATCAACAGCCCCAGTAGTCCTGTGTCTGCCTGTGCTGTGGGCTGTGTCTGAATCAACGGCCCCAGCAGTCCTGTGCCTGCCTGTGCTGTGGGCTGTGTCTGAATCAACGGCCCCAGCAGTCCTGTGTCTGCCTGTGCTGTGGGCTGTGTCTGAATCAACGGCCCCAGCAGTCCTGTGCCTGCCTGTGCTGTGGGCTGTGTCTGAATCAACGGCCCCAGCATTCCTGTGTCCGTCTGTGCATTGGGCTGTGTTTGAATCAACGGCCCCAGCAGTCCTGTGTCCGTCTGTGCTGTGGGCTGTGTCTGAATCAACGGCCCCAGCAGTCCTGTGTCGGTCTGTGCTGTGGGCTGTGTCTGAATCAACGGCCCCAGCAGTCCTGTGCCTGCCTGTGCTGTGGGCTGTGTCTGAATCAACGGCCCTAGCAGTCCTGTGCCTGCCTGTGCTGTGGGCTGTGTCTGAATCAACGGCCCCAGCAGTCCTGTGTCTGCCTGTGCTGTGGGCTGTGTCTGAATCAACGGCCCCAGCAGTCCTGTGTCTGCCTGTGCTGTTGGCTGTGTCTGAATCAACGGCCCCAGCAGTCCTGTGTTTGCCTGTGCTGTGGGCTGTGTCTGAATCAACGGCCCCAGCAGTCCTGTGTCTGTCTGTGCTGTGGGCTGTGTCTGAATCAACGGCCCCAGCGGGGCTGTGTCTGAATCAACGGCCCCAGCAGTCCTGTGTCTGGCTGTGCTGTGGGCTGTGTCTGAATCAACGGCCCCAGCAGTCCTGTGTCTGTCTGTGGCTTTGGCTGTGTCTGAATCAACGGCCCCAGCAGTCCTGTGTCTGTCTGTGCTGTGGGCCGTGTCTGAATCAACGGCCCCAGCAGTCCTGTGTCTGTCTGTGCTGTGGGCTGTGTCTGAATCAACGGCCCCAGCAGTCCTGTGTCCGTCTGTGCATTGGGCTGTGTTTGAATCAAGGGCCCCAGCTGTCCTGTGCCTGCCTGTGCTGTGGGCTGTGTCTGAATCAACAGCCCTAGCAGTCCTGTGCCTGCCTGTGCTGTGGGCTGTGTCTGAATCAACGGCCCCAGCAGTCCTGTGTCTGCCTGTGCTGTGGGCTGTGTCTGAATCAACGGCCCCAGCAGTCCTGTGTCGGCCTGTGCTGTGGGCTGTGTCTGAATCAACGGCCCCAGCAGTCCTGTGTTTGCCTGTGCTGTGGGCTGTGTCTGAATCAACGGCCGCAGCAGTCCTGTGTCTGTCTGTGCTGTGGGCTGTGTCTGAATCAACGGCCCCAGCGGGGCTGTGTCTGAATCAACGGCCCCAGCAGTCCTGTGTCTGTCTGTGGCTTTGGCTGTGTCTGAATCAACGGCCCCAGCAGTCCTGTGTCTGTCTGTGCTGTGGGCCGTGTCTGAATCAACGGCCACAGCAGTCCTGTGTCTGCCTGTGCTGTGGGCTGTGTCTGAATCAACGGCCCCAGCAGTCCTGTGTCTGTCTGTGCTGTGGGCTGTGTCTGAATCAACTGCCCCAGCAGGGCTCTGTCTGAATCAACGGCCCCAGCAGTCCTGTGTCTGCCTGTGCTGTGGGCTGTGTCTGAATCAACGGCCCCAGCAGTCCTGTGTCTGTCTGTGGCTTTGGCTGTGTCTGAATCAACGGTCCCAGCAGTCCTGTGTTGGTCTGTGCTGTGGGCTGTGTCTGAATCAACGGCCCCAGCAGTCCTGTGTCCGTCTGTGCTGTGGGCTGTGTTTGAATCAACGGCCCCAGCAGTCCTGTGTTGGTCTGTGCTGTGGGCTGTGTCTGAATCAACGGCCCCAGCAGTCCTGTGTCCGTCTGTGCTGTGGGCTGTGTTTGAATCAACGGCCCCAGCAGTCCTGTGTTGGTCTGTGCTGTGGGCTGTGTCTGAATCAACGGCCCCAGCAGGGCTGTGTCTGAATCAACGGCCCCAGCAGTCCTGTGTCTGTCTGTGAGGTGGGCTGTGTCTGAATAAACGGCCCCAGCAGTCCTGTGTCTGTCTGTGCTGTGGGCTGTGTCTGAATCAACGGCCCCAGCAGTCCTGTGTCTGTCTGTGCTGTTGGCTGTGTCTGAATCAACGGCCCCAGCAGTCCTGTGTCTGCCTGTGCTGTGGGCTGTGTCTGAATCAACGGCCCCAGCAGTCCTGTGTCTGTCTGTGAGGTGGGCTGTGTCTGAATAAATGGCCCCAGCAGTCCTGTGTCTGTCTGTGCTGTGGGCTGTGTCTGAATCAACGGCCCCAGCAGGGCTGTGTCTGTATCAACGGCCCCAGCAGTCCTGTGTTGGACTGTGCTGTGGGCTGTGTCTGAATCAACGGCCCCAGCAGTCCTTTGTCTGCCTGTGCTGTGGGCTGTGTCTGAATAAACGGCCCCAGAAGTCCTGTGTCTGCCTGTGCTGTGGGCTGTGTCTGAATCAACGGCCCAGCAGTCCTGTGTCGGTCTGTGCTGTGGGCTGTGTCTGAATCAACGGCCCCAGCAGTCCTGTGTCTGTCTGTGGGCTGTGTCTGAATCAACGGCCCCAGCAGTCCTGTGTCTGACTGTGCTGTGGGCTATGTCTGAATCAACGGCCCCAGCAGTCCTGTGTCTGCCTGTGCTGTGGGCTGTGTCTGAATCAACGGCCCCAGCAGTCCTGTGTCTGCCTGTGCTGTGGGCTGTGTCTGAATCAACAGCCCCAGCAGTCCTGTGTCTGTCTGAGCTGTGGGCTGTGTCTGAATCAACGGCCCCAGCAGGCTCTGTCTGAATCAACGGCCCCAGCAGTCCTGTGTCTGCCTGTGCTGTGGGCTGTGTCTGAATCAACGGCCTTAGCAGTCCTGTGTCTGCCTGTGCTGTGGGCTGTGTCTGAATCAACGGCCCCAGCAGTCCTGTGTTTGCCTGTGCTGTGGGCCGTGTCTGAATCAACGGCCCCAGCAGTCCTGTGTCTGTCTGTGCTGTGGGCTGTGTCTGAATCAACGGCCCCAGCAGTCCTGTTGCCTGCCTGTGCTGTGGGCCGTGTCTGAATCCAACGGCCCCAGCAGTCCTGTGTCTGTCTGTGCTGTGGGCTGTGTCTGAATCAACGGCCCCAGCAGTCCTGTGTCTGCCTGTGCTGTGGGCCGTGTCTGAATCAACGGCCCCAGCAGTCCTGTGTCTGTCTGTGCTGTGGGCTGTGTCTGAATCAACGGCCCCAGCGGGGCTGTGTCTGAATCAACGGCCCCAGCAGTCCTGTGTCTGGCTGTGCTGTGGGCTGTGTCTGAATCAACGGCCCCAGCAGTCCTGTGTCTGTCTGTGGCTTTGGCTGTGTCTGAATCAACGGCCCCAGCAGTCCTGTGTCTGTCTGTGCTGTGGGCCGTGTCTGAATCAACGGCCCCAGCAGTCCTGTGTCTGTCTGTGCTGTGGGCTGTGTCTGAATCAACGGCCCCAGCAGTCCTGTGTCCGTCTGTGCATTGGGCTGTGTTTGAATCAAGGGCCCCAGCTGTCCTGTGCCTGCCTGTGCTGTGGGCTGTGTCTGAATCAACAGCCCTAGCAGTCCTGTGCCTGCCTGTGCTGTGGGCTGTGTCTGAATCAACGGCCCCAGCAGTCCTGTGTCTGCCTGTGCTGTGGGCTGTGTCTGAATCAACGGCCCCAGCAGTCCTGTGTCGGCCTGTGCTGTGGGCTGTGTCTGAATCAACGGCCCCAGCAGTCCTGTGTTTGCCTGTGCTGTGGGCTGTGTCTGAATCAACGGCCGCAGCAGTCCTGTGTCTGTCTGTGCTGTGGGCTGTGTCTGAATCAACGGCCCCAGCGGGGGGCTGTGTCTGAATCAACGGCCCCAGCAGTCCTGTGTCTGTCTGTGGCTTTGGCTGTGTCTGAATCAACGGCCCCAGCAGTCCTGTGTCTGTCTGTGCTGTGGGCCGTGTCTGAATCAACGGCCCCAGCAGTCCTGTGTCTGCCTGTGCTGTGGGCTGTGTCTGAATCAACGGCCCCAGCAGTCCTGTGTCTGTCTGTGCTGTGGGCTGTGTCTGAATCAACTGCCCCAGCAGGGCTCTGTCTGAATCAACGGCCCCAGCAGTCCTGTGTCTGCCTGTGCTGTGGGCTGTGTCTGAATCAACGGCCCCAGCAGTCCTGTGTCTGTCTGTGGCTTTGGCTGTGTCTGAATCAACGGCCCCAGCAGTCCTGTGTTGGTCTGTGCTGTGGGCTGTGTCTGAATCAACGGCCCCAGCAGTCCTGTGTCCGTCTGTGCTGTGGGCTGTGTTTGAATCAACGGCCCCAGCAGTCCTGTGTTGGTCTGTGCTGTGGGCTGTGTCTGAATCAACGGCCCCAGCAGTCCTGTGTCCGTCTGTGCTGTGGGCTGTGTTTGAATCAATGGCCCCAGCAGTCCTGTGTTGGTCTGTGCTGTGGGCTGTGTCTGAATCAACGGCCCCAGCAGGGCTGTGTCTGAATCAACGGCCCCAGCAGTCCTGTGTCTGTCTGTGAGGTGGGCTGTGTCTGAATAAACGGCCCCAGCAGTCCTGTGTCTGTCTGTGCTGTGGGCTGTGTCTGAATCAACGGCCCCAGCAGTCCTGTGTCTGTCTGTGCTGTTGGCTGTGTCTGAATCAACGGCCCCAGCAGTCCTGTGTCTGCCTGTGCTGTGGGCTGTGTCTGAATCAACGGCCCCAGCAGTCCTGTGTCTGTCTGTGAGGTGGGCTGTGTCTGAATAAATGGCCCCAGCAGTCCTGTGTCTGTCTGTGCTGTGGGCTGTGTCTGAATCAACGGCCCCAGCAGGGCTGTGTCTGTATCAACGGCCCCAGCAGTCCTGTGTTGGACTGTGCTGTGGGCTGTGTCTGAATCAACGGCCCCAGCAGTCCTTTGTCTGCCTGTGCTGTGGGCTGTGTCTGAATAAACGGCCCCAGAAGTCCTGTGTCTGCCTGTGCTGTGGGCTGTGTCTGAATCAACGGCCCAGCAGTCCTGTGTCGGTCTGTGCTGTGGGCTGTGTCTGAATCAACGGCCCCAGCAGTCCTGTGTCTGTCTGTGGGCTGTGTCTGAATCAACGGCCCCAGCAGTCCTGTGTCTGACTGTGCTGTGGGCTATGTCTGAATCAACGGCCCCAGCAGTCCTGTGTCTGCCTGTGCTGTGGGCTGTGTCTGAATCAACGGCCCCAGCAGTCCTGTGTCTGCCTGTGCTGTGGGCTGTGTCTGAATCAACAGCCCCAGCAGTCCTGTGTCTGTCTGAGCTGTGGGCTGTGTCTGAATCAACGGCCCCAGCAGGGCTCTGTCTGAATCAACGGCCCCAGCAGTCCTGTGTCTGCCTGTGCTGTGGCCTGTGTCTGAATCAACGGCCTTAGCAGTCCTGTGTCTGCCTGTGCTGTGGGCTGTGTCTGAATCAACGGCCCCAGCAGTCCTGTGTTTGCCTGTGCTGTGGGCCGTGTCTGAATCAACGGCCCCAGCAGTCCTGTGTCTGTCTGTGCTGTGGGCTGTGTCTGAATCAACGGCCCCAGCAGTCCTGTTTCTGCCTGTGCTGTGGGCCGTGTCTGAATCAACGGCCCCAGCAGTCCTGTGTCTGTCTGTGCTGTGGGCTGTGTCTGAATCAACGGCCCCAGCAGTCCTGTGTCTGCCTGTGCTGTGGGCCGTGTCTGAATCAACGGCCCCAGCAGTCCTGTGTCTGCCTGTGCTGTGGGCTGTGTCTGGATCAACGGCCCCAGCAGTCCTGTGTCTGAATCAACGACCCCATCAGTCCTGTGTCTGCCTGTGCTGTGGGCTGTGTCTGAATCAACGGCCCCAGCAGGGCTGTGTCTGAATCAACGGCCCCAGCAGTCCTGTGTCTGTCTGTGCCTTAGGCTGTGTCTGAATCAACGGCCCCAGCAGTCCTGTGTCCGTCTGTGCTGTGGGCTGTGTTTGAATCAACGGCCCCAGCAGTCCTGTGTTGGTCTGTGCTGTGGGCTGTGTCTGAATCAACGGCCCCAGCAGTCCTGTGTTTGCCTGTGCTGTCGGCTGTGTCTGAATCAACGGCCCCAGCAGTCCTGTGTCTGCCTGTGCTGTGGGCTGTGTCTGAATCAACGGCCCCAGCAGTCCTGTGCCTGCCTGTGCTGTGGGCTGTGTCTGAATCAACGGCCCCAGCAGTCCTGTGTCTGCCTGTGCTGTGGGCTGTGTCTGAATCAACGTCCCCAGCAGTCCTGTGTCTGCATGTGCTTTGGGCTGTGTCTGAATCAACGGCCCCAGCAGTCCTGTGTCTGCATGTGCTGTGGGCTGTGTCTGAATCAACGGCCCCAGCAGTCCTGTGTCGGTCTGTGCTGTAGGCTGTGTCTGAATCAACGGCCCCATCAGTCCTGTGTCTGCCTGTGCTGTGGGCTGTGTCTGAATCAATGGCCCCAGCAGTCCTGTGTCTGTCTGTGCTGTGGGCTGTGTCTGAATCAACGGACCCAGCAGTCCTGTGTCTGCCTGTGCTGTGGGCTGTGTCTGAATCATAGGCCCCAGCAGTCCTGTGTCTGCCTGTGCTGTGGGCTGTGTCTGAATCAACGGCCCCAGCAGTCCTGTGTCTGTCTGTGCTGTGGGCTGTGTCTGAATCAACGGCCCCAGCAGTCCTGTGTCTGCCTGTGCTGTGGGCTGTGTCTGAATCAACGGCCCCAGCAGTCCTGTGTCTGCCTGTGCTGTGGGCTGTGTCTGAATCAACGGCCCCATCAGTCCTGTGTCTGCCTGTGCTGTGGGCTGTGTCTGAATCAAAGGCCCCAGCAGTCCTGTGTCTGTCTGTGCTGTGGGCTGTGTCTGAATCAACAGCCCCAGCAGTCCTGTGTCTGTCTGTGCTGTGGGCTGTGTCTGAATCAAAGGCCCCAGCAGTCCTGTGTCTGTCTGTGCTGTGGGCTGTGTCTGAATCAACGGCCCCAGCAGTCCTGTGTCTGCCTGTGCTGTGGGCTGTGTCTGAATCAACGGCCCCAGCAGTCCTGTGTCTGCGTCTGTCTGTGCTGTGGGCTGTGTCTGAATCAACGGCCCCAGCAGTTCTGTGTCTGCCTGTGCTGTGGGCTGTGTCTGAATCAACAGCCCCAGCAGTCCTGTGTCTGTCTGTGCTGTGGGCTGTGTCTGAATCAAAGGCCCCAGCAGCTCTTCGGTCAACAGTTGGATACCACAGGGCTCCTTTCTTCTCTCTGCACTCTGGAGCCACTCTGGAGCCACTCTGGAGTCACTCTGCAGCCACTCTGGAGCCACTCTGGAGCCACTCTGCAGCCACTCTGGAGCCACTCTGGAGCCACTCTGGAGCCACTCTGGAGCCACTCTGGAGTCACTCTGGAGCCACTCTGGAGTCACTCTGCAGCCACTCTGGATCCACTCTGGAGCCACTCTGGAGCCACTCTGGAGCCACTCTGCAGCCACTCTGGAGTCACTCTGGAGCCACTCTGGAGCCACTCTGGAGCCACTCTGGAGCCACTCTGCAGCCACTCTGCAGCCACTCTGGAGACACTCTGGAGCCACTCTGGAGCCACTCTGGAGTCACTCTGGAGTCACTCTGCAGCCACTCTGGAGCCACTCTGGAGTCACTCTGGAGCCACTCTGGAGTCACTCTGGAGTCACTCTGCAGCCACTCTGGAGTCACTCTGGAGCCACTCTGGAGCCACTCTGGAGCCACTCTGGAGCCACTCTGCAGCCACTCTGGAGACACTCTGGAGCCACTCTGGAGTCACTCTGGAGTCACTCTGCAGCCACTCTGGAGCCACTCTGGAGTCATTCTGGAGCCACTCTGGAGCCACTCTGGAGTCACTCTGCAGCCACTCTGGAGTCACTCTGGAGCCACTCTGGAGCCACTCTGGAGTCACTCTGGAGCCACTCTGGAGTCACTCTGGAGCCACTCTGGAGCCACTCTGGAGCCACTCTGGAGTCACTCTGCAGCCACTCTGGAGCCACTCTGGAGTCACTCTGCAGCCACTCTGGAGCCACTCTGGAGCCACTCTGGAGTCACTCTGCAGCCACTCTGGAGCCACTCTGGAGCCACTCTGGAGTCACTCTGCAGCCACTCTGGAGCCACTCTGGAGCCACTCTGGAGTCACTCTGGAGTCACTCTGGAGCCACTCTGGAGCCACTCTGGAGTCACTCTGGAGTCACTCTGAAGCCACTCTGGAGTCACTCTGGAGCCTCTCTGGAGCCACTCTGGAGTCACTCTGGAGCCACTCTGGAGTCACTCTGGAGTCACTCTGGAGCCTCTCTGGAGCCACTCTGGAGCCACTCTGGAGCCACTCTGGAGTCACTCTGGAGTCACTCTGGAGCCTCTCTGGAGCCGCTCTGGAGCCACTCTGTTAGTCACTCTGGAGCCACTCTGGAGTCAATCTGGAGTCACTCTGGAGCCACTCTGTAGCCACTCTGGAGCCACTCTGGAGCCACTCTGGAGTCACTCTGGAGCCACTCTGGAGCCACTCTGGAGCCACTGTGGAGTCACTCTGCAGCCACTCTGGAGCCACTCTGGAGCCATTCTGGAGCCACTCTGGAGTCACTCTGGAGTCACTCTGGAGCCACTCTGGAGCCACTCTGGAGCCATTCTGGAGCCACTCTGGAGTCACTCTGGAGTCACTCTGGAGCCACTCTGGAGCCACTCTGGAGCCACTCGAGTCACTCTGGAGCCACTCTGGAATCACTCTGGAGCCACTCTGGAGCCACTCTGGAGTCACTCTGGAGTCACTCTGGAGTCACTCTGGAGCCACTCTGGAGTCACTCTGGAGCCACTCTGGAGTCACTCTGGAGCCACTCTGGAGCCACTCTGGAGCCACTCTGGAGTCACTCTGCAGCCACTCTGGAGCCACTCTGGAGTCACTCTGGAGCCACTCTGGAGCCACTCTGGAGCCACTCTGGAGTCACTCTGGAGCCACTCTGGAGCCACTCTGGAGCCACTCTGGAGTCACTCTGGAGCCACTCTGGAGCCACTCTGGAGCCACTCTGGAGTCACTCTGGAGTCACTCTGGAGCCACTCTGGAGCCACTCTGGAGTCACTCTGGAGTCACTCTGAAGCCACTCTGGAGTCACTCTGGAGCCTCTCTGGAGCCACTCTGGAGTCACTCTGGAGCCAATCTGGAGTCACTCTGGAGTCACTCTGGAGCCTCTCTGGAGCCACTCTGGAGCCACTCTGGAGCCACTCTGGAGTCACTCTGGAGTCACTCTGGAGCCTCTCTGGAGCCGCTCTGGAGCCACTCTGTTAGTCACTCTGGAGCCACTCTGGAGTCAATCTGGAGTCACTCTGGAGCCACTCTGGAGCCACTCTGGAGCCACTCTGGAGTCACTCTGGAGCCACTCTGGAGCCACTCTGGAGCCACTGTGGAGTCACTCTGCAGCCACTCTGGAGCCACTCTGGAGCCATTCTGGAGCCACTCTGGAGTCACTCTGGAGTCACTCTGGAGCCACTCTGGAGCCACTCTGGAGCCACTCGAGTCACTCTGGAGCCACTCTGGAATCACTCTGGAGCCACTCTGGAGCCACTCTGGAGTCACTCTGGAGCCACTCTGGAGCCACTCTGGAGCCACTCTGGAGCCACTCTGGAGTCACTCTGGAGCCACTCTGGAGCCACTCTGGAGTCACTCTGGAGCCACTCTGGAGCCACTCTGGAGCCACTCTGGAGTCACTCTGCAGCCACTCTGCAGTCACTCTGGAGCCACTCTGGAGTCACTCTGGAGCCACTCTGGAGCCACTCTGGAGCCACTCTGGAGCCACTCTGGAGTCACTCTGGAGCCACTCTGGAGCCACTCTGGAGTCACTCTGGAGCCACTCTGGAGCCACTCTGGAGCCACTCTGGAGTCACTCTGCAGCCACTCTGCAGTCACTCTGCAGCCACTCTGGAGCCACTCTGGAGTCACTCTGCAGCCACTCTGGAGCCACTCTGGAGTCACTCTGCATCCACTCTGGAGCCACTCTGGAGTCACTCTGGAGTCACTCTGGAGCCACTCTGGAGCCACTCTGGAGCCACTCTGGAGTCACTCTGGAGTCACTCTGCAGCCACTCTGGAGCCACTCTGGAGTCACTCTGGAGCCACTCTGGAGCCACTCTGGAGCCACTCTGGAGTCACTCTGCAGCCACTCTGGAGCCACTCTGGAGTCACTCTGGAGCCACTCTGGAGCCACTCTGGAGTCACTCTGGAGCCACTCTGGAGCCACTCTGGAGCCACTCTGGAGTCACTCTGCAGCCACTCTGCAGTCACTCTGCAGCCACTCTGGAGCCACTCTGGAGTCACTCTGGAGCCACTCTGGAGCCACTCTGGAGTCACTCTGGAGCCACTCTGGAGTCACTCTGCAGCCACTCTGGAGCCACTCTGGTGTCACTCTGCAGCCACTCTGGAGCCACTCTGGAGTCACTCTGGAGCCACTCTGGAGCCACTCTGGAGTCACTCTGCAGCCACTCTGGAGCCACTCTGGAGCCACTCTGGAGTCACTCTGGAGCCACTCTGGAGCCACTCTGGAGCCACTCTGGAGTCACTCTGGAGTCACTCTGGAGCCACTCTGGAGTCACTCTGGAGTCACTCTGAAGCCACTCTGGAGTCACTCTGGAGCCACTCTGGAGCCACTCTGGAGTCACTCTGGAGTCACTCTGGAGTCACTCTGGAGCCTCTCTGGAGCCACTCTGGAGCCACTCTGGAGCCACTCTGGAGTCACTCTGGAGTCACTCTGGAGCCACTCTGGAGCCACTCTGGAGTCACTCTTGAGCCAGTCTGGAGCCACTCTGGAGCCACTCTGGAGTCACTCTGCAGCCACTCTGGAGCCACTCTGGAGCCACTCTGGAGTCACTCTGGAGTCACTCTGGAGCCACTCTGGAGCCACTCTGGAGCCTCTCTGGAGTAACTCTGGAGCCACTCTGGAGCCTCTCTGGAGTAACTCTGGAGCCACTCTGGAGTCAATCTGGAGCCACTCTGGAGCCACTCTGCAATGATAAAATACACACAGTTGTTTGAAGACGTCTTGGCTTCCTCATCAGTAAAACAATATATTTCAGGAGGTCAGAGACGATAAAGAGACTGTGGTCTACATGAGGTGAAAGAAACAGCACACACTGTTAGAGGGACTGAATGTGTGTCTGTTGAAGTGAGGGCCTATAGGGAGGCTGGATCTTGGAGAAAGATGTGGATAGACACCAGATATACAGGAGTGGAGGAGTGTGTTTAGTTGCCTGCTGTCAGCCTCCCCATCAGAGAGGACATGTTGCCAGACTTCTCCTACAAAGGGTGAAAAGGAATCTTTGACTTTCTCCTCATGCTTACAAGAGACATACTCTCTGCCTGAGTCCCTCTCAAAGGATGGCGACCAAAGCTGGTATCTTTGATTAAATACAAACAGAGAGCCCCCCACAACTCCACATCTGAAATAGAGATGAATCAAGCTGTGGCCTCCAAAGTAATCAAAAATGTATTTCCATATCTTGGTAATTGAATTGCGTACAAGCGGCAAGTTAATGAGGTCATCCTTTCCGCAGCAATGAGAGGAAAGCACAAATAATTATCTAAAAAATCTTCCTTATGTAGCAATTAATTTGAACCCTCCTCTCCTCTCCCCCGTGTTCCCCAGTTTGGGTGTGTGTATGTGTGTGGTTGAGTAGGTCATGGTTAAGGCTGAGTGGGATTGACATGCGATTGATGTGGCGGTGGTGCAGAGCCATGCGGTGTGACGTGGTGTAGACAGGGGGAGGTAATCAAGGCCCTACAGCTGTTCTGGGACTCAGAGACTTCCAGGTGACTGTCACCTGAAATTTCACATGCTGGCACTGTCTCCAAGAGTGTCTGGTCACTGGAGGAGAGGAGCGCTGATCGGGCATCTGGCTCCAGGTGGTGTGTGTGTGTGTGTGTGTGTGTGTGTGTGTGTGTGTGTGTGTGTTTGTGCTAGTATGTGTGTATTTAGGGAAGATGATGGAGGTTGTCTCATACCTGACATAGGAGATGGGAGGAGAAAATGGAAGGAGCTTTGAGGCACATAGAAAGGGGGTCCGTCACTTGGGCACCCAGCCAGGACTCTGACAAGCAGGAACAAGCCCTTAAAGCTGTGAGGGCGTCTGTCTGTTCCACCAGGGGTAATACCACTCTACAGAGAACCTCTGTCTACTCTGCTCCATTCTGGGATCAGTGGGATGAAACACAAGACTGAAATATAGGACCGTGTGTGTGTGTGTGTATGATTGTGTGTGAATATGTGTGTGTTTGTGTGTCAAAACTGTTCGCTGCTCTGGCCCCCCAATGGTGGAACAAACTCCCTCACGACGCCAGGACAGCGGAGTCAATCACCACCTTCCGGAGACACCTGAAACCCCACCTCTTTAAGGAATACCGAGGATAGGATAAGTAATCCTTCTCACCCCCCTTTAAGATTTAGATGCACTATTGTAAAGTGACTATTCTACTGGATGCCATAAGGTGAATGCACCAATTTGTAAGTCGCTCTGGATAAGAGCGTCTGCTAAATGACTTAAATGTAAATGTAATGTAAATGTGTGTGTGTGTGTATGTGTGTACTGTATGAGTAGGTTTGTCCAGTTATTAAGGCCTAATATCATTTGAGGATTCTGAGATGTCATTCCAGTGACATCACAAGGAGGAGCCAGAGGCAGCACACTGGGCCCCACTGGGCCCCACTGTGTAGGGAAATGAGCTCTGTTATTTACCCTGTCACTCATCCCATGTTTCCATGTTGCTAAATTAACAAGGAGATCACCCTCAGTCAGGTCAGAGCTGGTCTCTCCTTTGCCTAACAGGGGGCCCTCCATGCTGCCGTAGGGGAAGCGTTCTCTCTCCCTAACAGGGGGCCCTCCGTGCTGCCGTAGGGGAAGCGTTCTCTCTCCCTAACAGGGGGCCCTCCGTGCTGCCGTAGGGGAATCGTTCTTTCTGCCTAACAGGGGGCCCTCCGTGCTGCCGTAGGGGAAGCGTTCTTTCTGCCTAACAGGGGGCCCTCCATGCTGCCGTAGGGGAAGCGTTCTTTCTGCCTAACAGGGGGCCCTCCGTGCTGCCGTAGGGGAAGCGTTCTTTCTGCCTAACAGGGGGCCCTCCATGCTGCCGTAGGGGAAGCGTTCTTTCTGCCTAACGGGGGCCCCTCCACTCTGCTATATGGGAAGCGTCCTCTCTGCCTAACGGGGGCCCCTCCACGCTGCCATAGGGGAAGACTGACAGAGCATTCAGAGCATTCAGAAAATACAGGGTTAATAAGCTTGGTAGTCTTCCCAGCAGCGTATGTGTCAGTAATTGAGATAATGGAAGAGGGGGTAGGACCTATCTAACCTCTAACCTTAATTTAGTCTTTTGCCTTATTCATGTGATATGCTCTGTCGGAGGGAAGGCCCCTGACAAAACAGATCAATGACCTATGACCCTGGAATAAAGTGACACCTTGTGTTTCCCTCACGTCCTCCATTAGAGCTAGTACATCTCCCATTTGTTCTTATTGACAGTGAAAAAAGGCCTTCATTATCCTCTGCTTCCTCATTGTCCTCCATTCAGAATGAGGTAGCTAACTGTTCATCTAGTGAAAGTAGCTAGCTAGCGTAACCTTTCCCATTTCCCCTCTGACATGTCGACTTCCTCTCCTTTCCCTCAGCAACGTTGACAAACCGCCCAAAAAAACATGAATTATTCAGCTCCAAAATTAATCTTAGTTTCACAAAAAAAGGAAATGTGTTCTTGCCCCCTGAATGAAATGACATACTAAATAGGATTACATCAGCTCTGCTTCAACTCTATTCCATTGCCATCCCAACCAATTTACCTGCTTGACAAACACAGGGGAGAGGCAGTATGGGGGAGCTAGCTGTATGCTAATGGGGGAATGCAGAAAGACGAATCCCAAAGTGACATTCATCTGATCACGTTAACAGGAACCTTGTTATTTGTGTTAATTCAGATGTGATGGTTTTAATGTAAAGTGACAGACCCTGGGGCCAACTCATGACAATAAACTCTGTTCGTATCTTCTCCCTAATCTGAGGGAATGAGAAGTTCCCCTATGCTCTCCAACTACCATCCACCTCACCTCATCCATAAAAGATTCCCTATCCCGTGTCATGCATATTGTATGTTTCTAATAAGAATAGGGAGATGCAAACAAGCAGCGCAGGGTAAACCCCAGCGGATATTCAGCATGGTGCAGTCAGTGTGAAGATGCTTGTGTTGGCAGATTCACAATATCTATCAGACGGAACTTGTGCTCCTTGGACCATAAGCTGTACTGTTCATCAGTTCATATCCCTCTAATACAGAACATAGTTCAAAAACAATAAACATGTTTCCAACAATGCCATCAATGTGTTAGGTTTTGAGAAGCTAAAAACTGTTTTCTATGAGTATGAATGTCAAATCTATGCATTTGAACAAAAGCAGGTACAGTATACATGAGCTGGTTCCACAAGTTTCACAGCATGATGAATGGACAACAGTCTGTTAAGATACTGTAAAATCAAAGACATAAGCTATTGATTAGATCTGCAATCAGACACACATACTGTCCTTATCCAGAAATCAGGGGTTTGAACTAGTTCAGGGAACAGAAGTAAAACCGAAAAGAAGGAACGCAATCAGAAACGGGAACATTTTACTGTTCCGGGATCCTTTATTTTAAAAGCATGGGAACCGGTTAATGACGTTATTTTAGGTTCCCGGACATTTTTTTCCAGTCCCACAAAAAGTGCAACAAAGCACCTATGCAAAGCCCTCACTCTGTCACTCAGAAACATATTACAGTTTGCCTGCCACATATTGCCTGCCAGATGAAAATGTTTGCCACTGTGCATACGTGTGTAGGCTACCTGCCCCTGCCCCTGCCCCTGCCCCTGCCCCTGCCCCTGCCCCTGCCCCTGACCCTGCCCCTGCCCCTTGCCCTGCCCCTGCCCCTGCCCTTGCCCCTGCCTCTGCCCCTGCCCCTGCCCCTTGCCCTGCCCCCTGCCCCTGCCCTGCCCCTGCCTGCCCCTGCCCCCTGCCCCTGCCCCTGCCCCTGCCCCCCTGCCCCTGCCCCTGCCCCTGTCCCTGGCTCTGCCTCTGCCCCTGCACCTGCCCCTGCCCCTGCCCCTGCCCCTGCCCCTGCCCCTGCCCTTGCAGGATACTAGGATACTATACCAGTTTCACATTGGATTTATTAACTACAAAAACTGTAAGACTTGTTTTAATAAAACATTTGGTGCCACTCTGCACACACAAGCTTGTTAGCTAGCTGGTCCAATGTTAAGCCAACTCTCTGAAGTACAAAGACGTTCAAAGTTCCTCCATAGGAGCCGATCTTCCTTATGTATAATTCTGTGGGCCTAATTCAGATGTCATGTCATAACAAGATGATCAGCGCTTCAAGCCAAGCCTCCTCTTCTACCCACTCTCGCTCTCTCCTCACCCGCAAGATTTCAGTCGCATCTCGCACCCTACATTTGTCTGTCTAATGCATGTAAACAACTATAGCATGCCCCCTCCATAGCAAGCTGCTCTATCCGCACTGATTGGTGAAGTAATTTAAAATTGAACTAAATTTACAAACATTTTCGATTTCAGAGGTTTAAAAAGGACAGAAAGGAACTATATAAACAGTACGTTTTTGGGGGTTCAAACCACTTCTGAACTTTATTTTGCGGGTCTGAATATTGGAACGAAATGAAAAAAGGAATGGTTCTGTTCAGATTGTCATCCGGGTTAGGGGAGGGTCCTTGTCCCCTTCACGCTCTAGTGACTCCTTGTGGTGGGCCCGGGTGCATGCACGCTGACTTCGGTCACCAGTTGTACGGTTTCCTCCGACACATTGGTGCGGCTGGGGATAAATGTCATGTTATCATGTCACTCAGTGTGCCTGAGGCTGGGACCCCGGTGTGACCCTCAATATGCTAACGAGGACTTAATTACCTGACACCTCCCAGGGAGAACACCATTACTGCTGACACCAGGAACATCCTATACCATCCCGATGATGGACGATCATCAGTGTTTGGTGAACTGTGGCACAATCTGAGGATGACATTCCATATGCTTTGTGTTGGCCATTGGCTGGCATCGTTCCATGAACTTTTCTCTAGGAATCAGCTTGTAAGAATGCTCTTCAACTTAAGGTGACGCAGCGGCTGGATTGAGTTAGATCTTAACTGTCTGGTCTCACCCTTTTTTCAGCTTGAGATTCACAAAGAGAGAAATGGTGTTTACTCATGGACACAACATGGAAAAGGTCAGTGAGACGTTGACAGAAGTTGTTTTGTGGAGTGATGAGCAACATCCTTCAGCTTTCAGGTGAAAATGTTTACATCTGGTAATGAGAGTAAATGGAAGTTCAAGGCAGGTTTGTGAGGTCAGGGGGTTTGCACGGTAAGTCTAATGTGTTATCTCATGGGCCAATTTGTTCTGTTCTTAGGGAAAGAAACAGGCTAGCCTGGGCTAACCAGAGGGCTAAAAGCATGTGGGCTGGCAGAGTGAGAGTAAGGCATAATTTGCCTTCCATTTTGTGATCTGTCCATCAAGAAATGGTCTTCTCTACATCTGAGTATCATTATTTTACACCGCATGTCACACTTATTTTCCTTATCTGCCATTAGCATCAGCACACAGATGGAAATAACGGCTAATGGCTAATGGCTAATGGCTAATGGCTAATGGCTAATGGCTAATGGCTAATGGCTAGGTCCCAGCGCTTAATGGTTCATTTGCTATGTTTGTGAGCGAGACGAATGGCTCAATGAACGACAAATTGCTTTATGTGAGGTGACAAGACAAGGTGATGAGTGAACTATAGGATCATTATTGTTCACAGTAAGTTCAGACACAGTTAATAACTCCCCCTCTGTAGACCTGAGCTAGATGTGTGTATATGCCTTTGGTTGCAATGAAATGGAACAGTACATTAATAAAGATGCACAAGGTAGATTGCCCAGAAAGAGTCTTAGGACTTGAATTGGATCCAGTAAATTCACATATAGGTTATGACACTATTTGTTTCAGCTCTGTATTGTTAAAAAACAGAATGTTTTACTTCAACTGTTGATGTAGGCTACTGTATGTTCATCCACCAGAGGTAGGCTGTCAGCGTCATACTTTTAGTTAGTAAAAATGGGGGGGAATCCACTTCGGAGATAAAAAGAAACATGTTTTTTTGCAGCTTTTAATTTTGTTGTTACATGTACATTCTACACACGTTTTACATACATGTCACTCTTTTCACAGTAGTTACATAGCAGGAATACATTTGATATACATTGAATCTGGATAGATAGTAATTATACATTATATATCGTGTTTTCAGTCATAACTATTGTAGAAACCCACCCCTCAGCTACTCCCAGTCATCCCAACTATCTCCGTCAACCACCCTCTTATGATGTGCCATAGATTTTCTAACTGTGCTGTGATGTTTCACATTTATTCTGAGCCTTTCTAATCCCATAGTATCTACAGATTGTATTTTTTATTTACAAAAAGTATTATTATATTGTTGATTGATTGACTAAGGCTTTCCAAATCTCCCAACACTGCTATTTGTAGGGTTAATGTTGTGATTGTTCAGCCATTCCTGTGACCAGAAACAAGCTACATGGGGGCAATACCAGAATAAATGATCTAATGATTCTGTCTCTTCGCAGCGAATTCTGCAGAGCTGAGATTGTTGCAAGAAGTTTGCATAATCATTTTAAAACTCTAAGCTTTGAATCAAGCATTGTTTTGTGTATCAGTTCATAAACCATGTGCCACGGCATCATACTTACCAATATCAGAAATAGCTAACACAATCACAATATTTCTAATAATATTGCATTATTGTGAGCCGCCCCTGAAAAATTACCATGGCTAGCATTGTGCTACAATTAAGCCTAATCGTAATGGAACTAGAAAGCAACTCAACTCAACTAAAAGGTTAATGATTCATTTTTTCACTCTTTATATAACTAATGGCTAGCTGAACTTTATGATTTGACAAGAGTTCATATGCACAATGAGATTAAAGAAGATTTGAGTATGATTGAGAGACCGTAAGAAGCTGCTCTCTTACCTTGGAACTCATCTAAAAGGGAAGAGGAGCTCCTCGTCATTATCTCTTGACAACACTAATTGAGTCAGAGCTGTACAGCAGTTTAAATGGGCTGCCAGAGGAGAGCCATTAGGTCCTTCCAGGCCTGGAGAGAGGAGGTGTTGGAAATTATAAGTGACAGAGAACTTAATTACCCTTTACTGACGAACCAACCTACGAGAACCGAGATCACCGGCTTCTTGGAGTGGACTCCATTTAAATAGAATAGAATTTAGTCATTCTAGTCATTCTATTTCTATAGATTCATCATTCTATCAAATTATCATTATAGATAATTGGCTCATATGGGACTATCTGTGTTTTGATAGGTGATTCTGAGAAATGAAAGTGGCTATGAGGAATGATGGCTCACTTTAACAGCGAATAGTGGATTTACTGATTTAGATGGATGTCTTTCTGGGCAAAGTAATTTACTGAATCTAAAAGACATTAAGAACAAGTGAATTAAAGGTTTGAATATATATTGAGTCTAGCTAGAGAGAACAGAATAGAAGCATACACACCGGAAAGGTGTGAAGTCAACAGGATCACATAAAACTAATTATGCTCTTATTGAGTGTTACAGAGCACTATCACCACTGTGATTTGGCCCTGCAGATCAATCAATCTGGCTTAAGAATCACTTGAATGATGGAAGCATTCCACACTCCCCATTTCTTCTCTCTCTCTCTCTCTCTCTCTCTCTCTCTCATCTCTCTTCTCTCTCTCTCTCTCTCTCTCTCTCTCTCTCTCTCTCTCTCTCTCTCTCTCTCTCTCTCTCCCTCTCCTCTCTTGGTCTTCTCTCTCTCTCCCTCACCCTCTCCCTATCTCTGTCTTTCAGTCAATCTCTTTCTCTTTATCTGTCTCTCTGTCTCTCGCTCTCTCTGTTTCCTTGCAGCTTGAAGAGAGAGAGACATAAAGGACTGGAGGCATTGTGAGGCTGTTGGCCCGAGAGACGGGGAGCCCATCTGTTCCTCTGTGCTCCTGATCTTTAACTACCACAACGCTCCATTCTGCCTGGCCCTCCACTGAGAGACTCTCCACACACACACACACACACACACACACACACACACACACACACACACACACACACACACACACACACACACACACACACACACACACACACACACACACACACACACACACACACACACACACACACACACACACACACACACACACACACACACACACACACACCCACACACACACACACACACACACACACACACACACACACACACACACACACACACACACACACACACACACACACACACACACACACACACACACACACACACACACACACACACACACACACACACACACACACACACACACACACACATAGAGATGGCAGATGGAGCACTGCGCTGCCTCCACTCTCTCCACATACCGTCCGCAGCCATGATGTTTGTTTAAGACATTTAATTAATATCCCAAATGCCTCAATTGGGAGCAAAACCCCAGTCCCTCCCTCCCTGTAGTGTCTTCCTCTTCCTCTCAGATTTTTACAATCACTGTGGCACTAATTTTAGAACCTTGTGGTCATTTTTCAAAACTAGACACAAAACTCAAAACGGTCATCACTTGTAACAAAGGCTGGCCAATGTTCAAAACAGTGCATTGAGCATTCATATCTTTAAAGAAACCTTGCACTTGCCAAATCATTGGTTCAAATAACTCATTTATCATGAAATACCATAGGAACATTGATTTAGCTCACCCACACACAAGATACCAATAGTTTCCCTCTGTTGTTTGTACAATCATTAAATATTGTAGTACAAAATATGTGATACATGTTTCATTATGCTACTACACGTAAATACATCACTGTAAAAGGACTAGTAGAGAGAATACTACAGACAGAGTGGAATGCATACGCATATGCATATGTATATACTGTACTCTATATCATCGACTGCATCCTTATGTAATACATGTATCATTAGCCACTTTAACTATGCCACTTTGTTTACATACTCATCTCATATGTATATACTGTACTCGATACCATCTACTGTATCTTGCTACGTAAGCTTAACTTTCTGAACATTCGAGACGTGTAGTCCACTTGTCATTCCAATCTCCTTGCATTAGCGTAGCCTCTTCTGTAGCCTGTCAACTATGTGTCTGTCTATCCCTGTTCTCTCCTCTCTGCACAGACCATACAAACGCTCCACACCGCGTGGCCGCGGCCACCCTAATCTGGTGGTCCCAGCGCGCACGACCCACGTGGAGTTCCAGGTCTCCGGTAGCCTCTGGAACTGCCGATCTGCGGCCAACAAGGCAGAGTTCATCTCAGCCTATGCCTCCTCCAGTCCCTCGACTTCTTGGCACTGACCGTAACATGGATCACCACAGATAACACTGCTACTCCTACTGCTCTCTCTTCGTCCGCCCACGTGTTCTCGCACACTCCGAGAGCTTCTGGTCAGCGGGGTGGTGGCACCGGGATCCTCATCTCTCCCAAGTGGTCATTCTCTCTTTCTCCCCTTACCCATCTGTCTATCGCCTCCTTTGAATTCCATGCTGTCACAGTTACCAGCCCTTTCAAGCTTCACATCCTTATCATTTATCGCCCTCCAGGTTCCTCGGAGAGTTCATCAATGAGCTTGATGCCTTGATAAGCTCCTTTCCTGAGGATGGCTCACCTCTCACAGTTCTGGGCGACTTTAACCTCCCCACGTCTACCTTTGACTCATTCCTCTCTGCCTCCTTCTTTCCACTCCTCTCCTCTTTTGACCTCACCCTCTCACCTTCACCCCCCTACTCACAAGGCAGGCAATACGCTCGACCTCATCTTTACTAGATGCTGTTCTTCCACTAACCTCATTGCAACTCCTCCAAGTCTCCGACCACTACCTTGTATCCTTTTCCCTCTCGCTCTCATCGAACACTTCCCACACTGCCCCTACTCGGATGGTATCGCGCCGTCCCAACCTTCGCTCTCTCTCTCCCCCGCTACTCTCTCCTCTTCCATCCTATCATCTCTTCCCTCTGCTCAAACCTTCTCCAACCTATCTCCTGATTCTGCCTCCTCAACCCTCCCTCCTCCCTTTCTGCGTCCTTTGACTCTCTATGTCCCCTATCTTCCAGGCCGGCTCGGTCCTCCCCTCCCGCTCCGTGGCTCGACGACTCATTGCGAGCTCACAGAACAGGGCTCCGGGCAGCCGAGCGGAAATGGAGGAAAACTCGCCTCCCCTGCGGACCTGGCATCCTTTCACTCCCTCCTCTCTACATTTTCCTCCTCTGTCTCTGCTGCTAAAGCCACTTTCTACCACTCTAAATTCCAAGCATCTGCCTCTAACCCTAGGAAGCTCTTGCCACCTTCCCCTCCCCTCCTGAATCCTCCCCCCTCCTCCCTCTCTGCAGATGACTTCGTCAACCATTTTGAAAAGAAGGTCGACGACATCCGATCCTCGCTTGCTAAGTCAAACGACACCGCTGGTTCTGCTCACACTGCCCTACCCTGTGCTCTGACCTCTTTCTCCCTCTCTCTCCAGATGAAATCTCGCGTCTTGTGACGGCCGGCCGCCCAACAACCTGCCCGCTTGACCCTATCCCTCCTCTCTTCTCCAGACCATTTCCGGAGACCTTCTCCCTTACCTCACCTCGCTCATCAACTCATCCCTGACCGCTGGCTACGTCCCTTCCGTCTTCAAGAGAGCGAGAGTTGCACCCCTTCTGAAAAAACCTACACTCGATCCCTCCGATGTCAACAACTACAGACCAGTATCCCTTCTTTCTTTTCTCTCCAAAACTCTTGAACGTGCCGTCCTCGGCCAGCTCTCCCGCTATCTCTCTCTGATCCAAATCAGTCAGGTTTCAAGACTAGTCATTCAACTGAGACTGCTCTTCTCTGTATCACGGAGGCGCTCCGCACTGCCAAAGCTAACTCTCTCTCCTCTGCTCTCATCCTTCTAGACCTATCGGCTGCCCTGCCTCACACAGGAAGCGGCGCAGGTCCTAATCCAGGCACTTGTCATCTCCCGTCTGGATTACTGCAACTCGCTGTTGGCTGGGCTCCCTGCCTGTGCCATTAAACCCCTACAACTCATCCAGAACGCTGCAGCCCGTCTGGTGTTGAACCTTCCCAAGTTCTCTCACGTCACCCCGCTCCTCCGCTCTCTCCACTGGCTTCCAGTTGAAGCTCGCATCCGCTACA
Organism: Oncorhynchus keta; assembly: GCF_023373465.1. Taxonomy (NCBI): domain Eukaryota; kingdom Metazoa; phylum Chordata; class Actinopteri; order Salmoniformes; family Salmonidae; genus Oncorhynchus; species Oncorhynchus keta. The sequence goes on along the minus strand of NC_068437.1, from coordinate 44,022,647 downwards.
AGACCATGGTGCTTGCCTACGGAGCTGTGAGGGGAACGGCACCTCAGTACCTCCAGGCTCTGATCAGGCCCTACACCCAAACAAGGGCACTGCGTTCATCCACCTCTGGCCTGCTCGCCTCCCTACCACTGAGGAAGTACAGTTCCCGCTCAGCCCAGTGAAAACTGTTCGCTGCTCTGGCCCCCCAATGGTGGAACAAACTCCCTCACGATGCCAGGACAGCGGAGTCAATCACCACCTTCCGGAGACACCTGAAACCCCACCTCTTTAAGGAATACCTAGGATAGGATAAAGTAATCCTTCTCACCCCCCCCCCCTTAAAAGATTTAGATGCACTATTGTAAAGTGGCTGTTCCACTCGATGTCATAAGGTGAATGCACCAATTTGTAAGTCGCTCTGGATAAGAGCGTCTGCTAAATGACTTAAATGTAAATGTAAATGTATCTTGCCTATACTGCTCTGTACCATCACTCATTCATATATCTTTATGTACATATTCTTTATCCCCTTACACTGTGTATAAGACAGTAGTTGTGGAATTGTTAGTTAGATTACTTGTTGGTTATTACTGCATTGTCGGAACTAGAAGCACAAGCATTTCGCTACACTCGCATTAACATCTGCTAACCATGTGTATGTGACAAATAAAAATGTGATTTGATTTGATTTGAATCACTAAACAAAATATGACATTTCTGATGAAATTAAATAAAATCACAACGTAGGTTTCTTTGAATCAAAGCAAAAATAATTAGCTACAAAAAAGAAAAAACAGTTAAAGGTGAACTGCAGTGTTCCTCACCTGGCTTACTGTAAAACATCACTGCAGTGTTCCTCACCTGGCTTACAGTAAAACATCACTGCAGTGTTCCTCACCTGGCTTACTGTAAAACATAACTGCAGTGTTCCTCACCTGGCTTACAGTAAAACATCACTGCAGTGTTCCTCACCTGGCTTACTGTAAAACATCACTGCAGTGTTCCTCACCTGTCTTACTGTAAAACATCACTGCAGTGTTCCTCACCTGGCTTACTGTAAAACATCACTGCAGTGTTCCTCACCTGGCTTCCTGTAAAACATCACTGCAGTGTTCCTCACCTGGCTTCCTGTAAAACATCACTGCAGTGTTCCTCACCTGGTGTACTGTAAAACATCACTGCAGTGTTCCTCACCTGGCTTACTGTAAAACATCACTGCAGTTTTCCTCACCTGGCTTACAGTAAAACATCACTGCAGTGTTCCTCACCTGGCTTACTGTAAAACATCACTGCAGTGTTCCTCACCTGGCTTACTGTAAAACATCACTGCCGTGTTCCTCACCTGGCTTACTGTAAAACATCACTGCAGTGTTCCTCACCTGGCTTACTGTAAAACATCACTGCAGTGTTCTCACCTGGCGTACTGTAAAAACATCACTGCAGTGTTCCTCACCTGGCGTACTGTAAAACATCACTGCAGTGTTCCTCACCTGGCGTACTGCAAAACATCACTGCAGTGTTCCTCACCTGGCGTACTGTAAAACATCACTGCAGTGTTCCTCACCTGGCGTACTGTAAAACATCACTGCAGTGTTCCTCACCTGGCGTACTGTAAACATCACCCAGTGTTCCTCACCTGGCATACTGTAAACATCACTGCAGTGTTCCTCACCTGGCTTACTGTAAAACATCACTGCAGTGTTCCTCACCTGGCTTACTGTAAGACATCACTGTAGTGTTCCTCACCTGGCTTACTGTAAAACATCACTGCAGTGTTGCTCACCTGGCTTACTGTAAAACATCACTGCAGTGTTCCTCACCTGGCTTACTGTAAAACATCACTGCAGTGTTCCTCACCTGGCTTACTGTAAAACATCACTGCAGTGTTCCTCACCCCTCTGAACCTGTGTCCCCTACTCTCACTCCAACACACCCCTCTGAACCTGTATCCCCTACTCTCACTCCGACACACCCCTCTGAACCTGTGTCCCCTACTTTCCTCACCCGACACACCCTCTGAACCTGTGTCCCCTACTCTCACTCCGACACACCCTCAGAATCTGTGTCCCCTACTCTCACCCGACACACCCCTCTGGACCCGTGTCCCCTACTCTCACCCGACACACCCTCTGAACCTGTGTCCCCTACTCTCACTCCAACACACACTTCTGAACCTGTGTCCCCTCGTCTCACTCTGACACACCCCTCTGAACCTGTGTCCCCTACACTCACTCCGAAACACCCTTCTGGACCTGTGTCCCCTACTCTCACTCCGACACACCCCTCTGAACCTGTGTCCCCAACTCTCACTCCGACACACCCTTCTGGACCTGTGTCCCCTACTCTCACTCCGACACACCCTTCTGAACCTGTGTCCCCTACTCTCACTCCAAAACACCCCTCTGAACCTTTGTCCCCTACTCTCACTCCAACACACCCTTCTGGACCTGTGTCCTGTACTCTCACTCCGACACACCCTTCTGGACCTGTGTCCCCTACTCTCACTCCGACACACCCTTCTGAACCGGTGTCCACTAATCTCACTCCGACACACCCTTATGGACCTGTGTCCCGTACTCTCACTCCGACACACCCCTCTGAACCTGTGTCCCCTACTTTCACTCCGACACACCCTTCTGGACCTGTGTCCCGTACTCTCACTCCAACACACCCTTCTGGACCTGTGTCCCGTACTCTCACTCTGACACACCCTTCTGAACCTGTGTCCCCTACTCTCACTCCGAAACACCCTTCTGAACCTGTGTCCCCTACTCTCACTCTGACACACCCTTCTGGACCTGTGTCCCCTACTCTCACTCCGACACACCCTTCTGGACCTGTGTCCCCTACTCTCACTCCGACACACCCCTCTGAACCTGTGTCCCCAACTCTCACTCCGACACACCTTTATGGACCTGTGTCCCCCACTCACTCCGACACACCCTTCTGGACCTGTGTCCCCTCCTCTCACTCCGACACACCCTTCTGGACCTGTGTCCCCTACTCTCACTCCGACACACCCTTCTGAACCTGTGTCCCCTACTCTCACTCCAACACACCCTTCTGGACCGGTGTCCTGTACTCTCACTCCGACACAACCTTCTGGACCTGTGTCCCCTACTCTCACTCCGACACACCCTTCTGAACCTGTGTCCACTACTCCCCCCCCGACAAACCCTTCTGGACCTGTGTCCCGTACTCTCACTCGACACACCCCTCTGAACCTGTGTCCCCTCTCTCACTCCGACACACCCCTCTGAACCTGTGTCCCGTACTCTCACTCCGACACAGCCCTCTGAACCTGTGTCCCCTACTTTCATTCCGACACACCCTTCTGGACCTGTGTCCCGTACTCTCACTCCAACACACCCTTCTGGACCTGTGTCCCGTACTCTCACTCTGACACACCCTTCTGAACCTGTGTCCCCTACTCTCACTCCGAAACACCCTTCTGGACCTGTGTCCCCTACTCTCACTCCGACACACCCTTCTGGACCGGTGTCCTGTACTCTCACTCCGACACAACCTTCTGGACCTGTGTCCCCTACTCTCACTCCGACACACCCTTCTGAACCTGTGTCCACTACTCCCCCCCCGACAAACCCTTCTGGACCTGTGTCCCGTACTCTCACTCGACACACCCCTCTGAACCTGTGTCCCCTCTCTCACTCCGACACACCCCTCTGAACCTGTGTCCCGTACTCTCACTCCGACACAGCCCTCTGAACCTGTGTCCCCTACTCTCACCAACACACCCTCTGAACCTGTGTCCCCTACTCTCACTACGACACACCCTCTGAACCTGTGTCCCCTACTCTCACTCCAACACACCCCTCTGAACCTGTGTCCCCTACTCTCACTCTGACACACCCTTCTCGACCTGTGTCCCCTACTCTCACTCCGACACACCCTTCTGACCTGTGTCCCATACTCTCACTCCGACACACCCTTCTGAACCTGTGTCCTCTACTCTCACTCCAAAACACCCTCTGAACCTGTGTCCCCTACTCTCACCCAACACACCCTCTGAACCTGTGTCCCCTACTCTCACTCCGACACACCCCTCTGAACCTGTGTCCCCTACTCTCACTCCGACACACCCTCTGAACCTGTGTCCCCTACTCTCACTCCGACACACCCCTCTGAATCTGTGTCCCCTACTCTAACTCCGACACACCCTCTGGACCCGTGTCCCCTACTTCTCACTCCGACACACCCCTCTGAAGCTGTGTCCCCTACTCTCACTCCGACACACCCCTCTGAACCTGTGTCCCCTCTCTCACTCCGACACACCCCTCTGAACCTGTGTCCCCTACTCTCACTCCAACACACCCCTCTGAACCTGTGTACCCTACTCTCACTCCAACACACCCTTCTGAACCTGTGTCCCCTACTCTCACTCCGACACACCCTTCTGAACCGGTGTCCACTAATCTCACTCCGACACACCCTTATGGACCTGTGTCCCGTACTCTCACTCCGACACACCCCTCTGAACCTGTGTCCCCTACTCTCACTCCAAAACACCCCTCTGAACCTGTGTCCCCTACTCTCACTCCGACACACCCTTCTGGACCTGTGTCCCCTACTCTCACTCCGACACACCCTTCTGAACCTGTGTCCACTAACCTGTGTCCCCTACTCTCACTCCGAAACACCCTTCTGAACCTGTGTCCACTACTCTCACTCCGACAAACCCTTCTGGACCTGTGTCCCGTACTCTCACTCGACACACCCCTCTGAACATGTGTCCCCTACTCTCACTCCAACACACCCCTCTGAACCTGTGTCCCCTACTCTCACTCCAACACACCCTTCTGAACCTGTGTCCCCTACTCTCACTCCGACACACCCCTCTGAACCTGTGTCCCCTACTCTCACTCCAACACCCCTCTGAACCTGCGTCCCCTACTCTCACTCCGACACACCATTCTGGACCTGTGTCCCGTACTCTCACTCCAAAACACCCCTCTGAACCTGTGTCCCCTACTCTCACTCCGACACACCCTTCTGAACCTGTGTCCCCTACTCTCACTCCGACACACCCTTCTGGACCTGTGTCCCCTACTCTCACTCCGACACACCCTTCTGGACCTGTGTCCCCTACTCTCACTCCGACACACCCTTCTGGACCTGTGTCCCGTACTCTCACTCTGACACACCCTTCTGAACCTATGTCCCCTACTCTCACTCCAAAACACCCCTCTGAACCTGTGTCCCCTACTCTCACTCCAACACCCCTCTGAACCTGCGTCCCCTACTCTCACTCCGACACACCATTCTGGACCTGTGTCCCGTACTCTCACTCCAAAACACCCCTCTGAACCTGTGTCCCCTACTCTCACTCCAACACACCCCTCTGAACCTGTGTCCCCTACTCTCACTCCAACACACCCTTCTGAACCTGTGTCCCCTACTCTCACTCCGACACACCCCACTGAACCTGTGTCCCCTACTCTCACTCCAACACCCCTCTGAACCTGTGTCCCCTACTCTCACTCCAAAACACCCCTCTGAACCTGTGTCCCCTACTCTCACTCCAACACACCCCTCTGAACTTGTGTCCCCTACTCTCACTCCAACACACCCTTCTGAACCTGTGTCCCCTACTCTCACTCCAACACACCCTTCTGAACCTGTGTCCCCTACTCTCACTCCGACACACCCCTCTGAACCTGTGTCCCCTACTCTCACTCCAACACCCCTCTGAACCTGTGTCCCCTACTCTCACTCCAAAACACCCCTCTGAACCTGTGTCCCCTACTCTCACTCCAACACACCCCTCTGAACCTGTGTCCCCTACTCTCACTCCAACACACCCTTCTGAACCTGTGTCCCCTACTCTCACTCCGACACACCCCTCTGAACCTGTGTCCCCTACTCTCACTCCAACACCCCTCTGAACCTGTGTCCCCTACTCTCACTCCGACACACCCCTCTGGTATAATCTCTGTGGAATCTGCAACTAAACACTCTATCTGACTGGACATTGCGAAATGAGGGACTCACCCTTAGGTTATACAAGGCCACACGACTTCTTACAATTAGTGGGTTATATTTAAAGGCCAATTTAAAATGTACATTTCCTTTTGACCAAAGGCCCTGGCCTAAAAGGCAGGCAGACAATCCTAGAGTCATCAGCAGTCTCACGTTATATGGAGTTTTAGACCAGAGGGGGACACTGTCATTTAGACGTTTAGACAGACGCCTCGCGCCAAACCTGCAGTGCTTTCTAGCTGGGTGTGATGCTCTGGGTGGACTAATTGGGGAATATTACTAAGAATGGTAAAGGTCAGGAACTGAGTCATGGTTGGTTTTGACTTAGATTGCCTCCTCTTCAAGAATCTATTAATCACTGATAACCTATCGGGCCTTTAGGCATAGAGTACCGTAGAACTGCATGCATGCAACAATGGTGTTTTGGTATCTTTTAAAGATTTTTGTTTTTAACATCAACACTTCAGAATACAACGAAATGAAACACAGGCTTGTTTTCTCCACATTGTAATCACTATATACTGTATGTGTCTCCTGACCGGCTTGTTTTCTCCACATTGTAATCATTATATACTGTATGTGTCTCCTGGCCGGCTTGTTTTCTCCACATTGTAATCATTATATACTGTATGTGTCTCCTGGCCGGCTTGTTTTCTCCACATTGTAATCATTATATACTGTATGTG